>NC_142443.1:57931617-58082500 GCF_059453495.1 Arachis ipaensis
GTGACTCTTAACGTTGACAATTGCCTCTTTGGAGAGTTAGTGGTACTTACTTTTACCACTAACGTTGGAGTTCTACTTCTCTTCTACGTTAGCTTCCACGTTAACATAGTTAACGTGGCAACTAATGTGGGCTATGATGGCTCACAAAGGCGTTAATGGCGATCACTTTTCTCATTAACGTTGCAAGTTAGCCTCCATTCCACGTTAGTGGTCACGTTAGCTAGACTAACGTGGCTACTAACATGGTTCTTCCTTGCTTCCTTTGTCCTGAAATCAAGCAATAAAGTGCATCAAAGCTCTAATCCAAGTTATGAGAGATGCATCATTCAATTTGTCCTATAATTCATGCATAATTCTCATGAAATCATGTAAAATTCACAATGTTTGCTTGAATCAAGATGTAAGTGATTATTTACCCAAAACTTGCTTATTTCCTAAGAAAATGCATGAAACTACCTTAAAATCATAAAGAAAAGGTCAGTGAAACTGGCCAAAATGCCCTGGCATCACAACACCAAACTTAAAGCTTGCTTGTCCCTAAGCAAGTACTGGAACAAGAGAATGATGAATAAAATGACAAGATGAATGAATCATTATTGTGGAAGTCATGTTCTTGGTTTTATGGGGTTTCATGCATAGCAACTTAGGTTCATTCCTTTACTGGCTTTCAGACCTTTATCATGCCTTGGAATACTCACTTGATTGCACCCTTTGAGACTTTTATTTATTGATCCCTTTGTCTTTCCAAGGTCTATTTCATCCTTAGGCTAAGTGTTCTGTGAGGGGGCGACTCTTTAAGATAAGCTTTCAGCCAACACTCCTGAACCAGTTGGTTCTAGGTGCTAGGTGTTAAAACACCCCTAAGGACTTACTCCCTCAAGTCTCTCTCCCCCATACATGCACACCACAGGCACATGGTTTGTTATTTTCTTTCCTTGAGGTCTTGGTGTCCAGTACCTCTTTGGGTTACTAAATATTCTGTAGCAAGGTTGCTCTTGATAGTGAATTTTCAGTTGATAATCCCGGGTTAGTTAACCCAAGTTACCAAGTGATGAAGCACTCCTAAGAACTTATTCATCCAAGCAGATCTTTGGTACAAGAGCACCACAGACACATCCCTTAAGTTTCAAGCCCTTGGTGCCTAGCCTTATTCTTTATTAACTTTTCTTTCTTTTTCAAATCTTATTGTTCTTTTCCTTTTTCTTATTAGGATATTATTATTTAGCTAGTCTCATGGGGTGTGTTTCAAGTATATGATTCAGGACAGATAGTTGCCTTCCCACCTTGTTAGTGAACCAACTTAGCTAAGTGATTACTACACCACAAATTTAAGAACCTACTCCACAATTTGAACATCACTCTGGTCTTTCATAACATCTCTTTTTTTTTTTATTTAGCTTAAAAGGACAAGCATACAATAAGCAAGATGAAAATAAAAATAGGCAACTTGACTAGCAAGTATAGACCTAAGCAAAAACAAACATCAAATTCTAGTGAATTAAGCTTAAAGAGTGACTATTAATCAAGGGCACATTCAGACTTCCAAATTGATTATTTCCAAGCATATGGAGTCAAGTAACAATACAACCTTTTGGCGATGCCTTTCAGCTACCCATTTGTTGTCATCCTCCATAGCTTCTGCATCCTTCCTCGCTTCCTTGGATGATGGTGCACTGTTTTTCCAAAAGATTGATTAAATCCCTGCAAAGTTATTGGAAGTTGCTTGTCCCCAAAGCACTTGAGAGATAGTTAGTATGCATGTATGCTTGTGCATTTTAGAACTTAACTTGGTGTGTGAACACCAAACTTAGTTCCTTGCCTAATACAGCAGGTTGAATGCATGCAGAAAATCTCATGTGTTGTTATTAGCAAGACAACTAGAAACTAACTACTGTTAAGTGGTTCCTCTGATTGGTTGGATCTAGTAATTTGCGCTTGAAGGAGTGTAGTGTGATTCTAACTGAAATCTTTGGTGGAACACCAAACTTAGAATTACACACTCACTTTTGTATTGTTTTGGTGTGTAACACCAAACTTAGCTCCTCACAATACGGGGGAAACTACTTGTGATTTTTATTAAAATGCAAATGAAAAGAGAACTACCTTAGGTTGGGTTGCCTCCCAACGAAGCGCTCTTTTAGCGTCGCTAGCTCGACGATTCCTCCATCACTTGAGGTGATACTTCACTTTGGGATTTTCCCCATGTGGCCCATGTAGTGTTTGAGCCTCTGTCCGTTAACAGTGAACATCCTCTTTGAACTTTCCTTCATGATTTCTATGTGCCCATACGGCGAGACCTTTGTGACAAGAAAGGGTCCTGACCACCTTGATTTAAGTTTCCCAGGGAAGAGTCTTAATTTGGAATTGTAGAGGAGCACTTGCTGTCCTTCTTCGAAGCTTCTGGGTGTTAAATGGAGGTCATGCCTTCTCTTTGCCTTTTCTTTATAAATCTTGGTATTTTCATAGGCTTGAGATCTGAACTCCTCCATTTCTTACAGCTGCAAGACTCTCTTGTCACCAGTAGCAGTACTATCAAAATTTAGCAGCTTGAGGGCCCAGAGGGTTTTGTGTTCCAGCTCCAATGGTAGATGACAAGCCTTTCCATACACCAGTTGGTATGGGGACATCCCGATTGGTGTTTTGAATGCCGTTCTGTATGCTCAAAGAGCATCATCCAACTTCTTCGACCAATCCTTCCTTGATGCTCCCACAGTCTTTTCCAGAATTTTTTTTAGCTCTCTGTTAGATATCTTAGTTTGCCCACTTGTTTGGGGGTGGTAAGGCATAGAAATCTTGTATTTCACCCCGTATCATAGGAGGAGAGCTTCTAGTAGTCTGTTACAAAAATGGCTCCCTCCATCACTGATGAGTGCTCGTGGGACTCCGAACCGGCTAAAGATATTCTTTCTGAGGAAGTTCATGACCACCTTGTTATCATTCGTTGGGGTTGCAACAGCCTCTACCCACTTGGAAACGTAATCCACTGCTACCAAGATGTACTTGTTTGAATATGAGGTTGGGAAAGGTCTCATGAAATCGATTCCCCACACATCAAACAGTTCCAGTTCTAAGATGAAATTTTGTGGCATCTCATTTCTTTTGGGTAAGTTTCCAGCTCGTTGACATTCACTGCAATTCTTTACCAGTTCTTTGGGATCCTTGAAAAGGGTGGGCCAAAAGAATCCGCTTTGTAATACCTTGGCTGCAGTTCTGTCCCCTCCAAAATGGCCTCTATAGCATGAGCTGTGGCAGTTCCACAAGACCTCCCGTCCCTCTTCTTTCGAGACACATCTTCTCAGAATTCCATCTGAACACTTCTTGAAGAGATATGGTTCATCCCAAACAAAATACTTTGCGTCATTGATGAGCTTTCTTTTCTGGTGTTTGTTGATGTCTGGATGTAACGCCCCAGTTTCCTTAAAATTGGCAATATCTGCAAACCAGGGTGCTCTGTGAATCGTCATCAACTGCTCATCTGGGAAGAACTCATTTACATTTGTATCATGTGTTCCTCCTTTATCATGAGGGATTCTGGATAAGTGATCTGCTACCTTGTTCTCCACTCCTTTCTTGTCTTTGATTTCAATATTGAATTCCTGCAACAATAAGATCCATCTTATTAGTCTTGGTTTTGATTCTTGCTTGGCAAACAAATGTTTAAGTGCTGTGTGATCTGTGAAGACAATCACTTTGGCACCAATGAGGTATGATCTAAACTTGTCAAATGCAAAAACTATTGCCAGCAACTCCTTTTCAGTAGTGGTATAGTTTCTTTGAGTATCATTGAGGACTTTGCTGGCATAGTATATCACATGAACCAAGTTATCTTTCCTCTGTCCTAACATTGCCCCAATTGCGAAATCAGATGCATCACACATCAGTTCAAATGGTAGGTTCCAGTCAGGTGGGGAAATGATAGGGGCAGAGGACAACCTCTTTTTCAAGTTTTCAAATGCCAGCATGAACTTTTCATCAAAGATAAATGGTGTATCAGATACAAGGAGATTGCTTAAGGGCTTGGCTATCTTTGAAAAATCTTTAATAAACCTTCCGTAAAAGCCAGCATGCCCTAGAAAACTCCTAATTGCCTTGACATCACTTGGTGGAGGTAATTTTTCAATGAGTTCCACCTTGGCTCTGTCCACTTCAATGCCTTAGTTAGAAACCTTATGACCAAGAACTATTCCTCCTGTCACCATAAAGTGACATTTCTCCCAGTTCAAGACCAAATTAGTTTCTTGACATCTTTTTAATACCAGGGCCAGGTGATCTAGGCAATTAGGAAAAGAGTCTCCAAATACTGAGAAGTCATCCATAAAAACTTCGATGAATTTTTCTATCATATCTGAAAAAATGGAAAGCATGCAGTGTTGGAAAGTTGCAGGTGCATTGCATAGCCCAAATGGCATGCGCCTGTAGGCAAACACTCCATATGGGAAGGTGAAGGAAGTTTTCTCTTGGTCTCTTGGATCAACCACTATTTGGTTATATCCTGAATAACCATCGAGAAAACAGTAATACGCATGTCCTGCAAGTCTTTCCAGCATCTGATCCATGAAAGGAAGGGGGAAATGATCTTTTCGTGTAGCTTCGTTGAGTTTTCTGTAGTCTATGCACATCTGCCATCCTGTGACGGTCCTTGTAGGGATTAGTTCATTCTTCTCATTGGGGACTACAGTAATTCCTCCTTTTTTTTGGAACAACTTGCACAGGGCTGACCCATGGGCTGTCTGAGATCGGATAGATCACTCCTCCTTGCCACAACTTCATGACTTCTTTCTGTACCACTTCCTTCATGACTGGATTCAGCCTCTTTTGGGGTTGAATGGATGGTTTGACATCATCTTCCAACAGTATTTTATGCATACATATGGCCGAACTGATTTCCTTCAAGTCAGCAAGGGTCCATCCTATGGCATCTTTGTGCCTTTGCAATACTTCAAGTAGCTCTTCCTCTTGTTCTTGGCTGAGGGATGAGTTTATGATCATTGGATAACTTTCGTTTTCTCCTAGATATGCATACTTGAGAGTGGGTGGCAGTGCCTTTAGTTCAAGTTTGGGTGCTTCTTTCTTCCCATTCTTCTCCTCTATTGTACCCTGAACTTGAACCTCAGCTGTTGCAGCTTCTTCGGTTGATGCTGATTCCTCCTCTTCTGTTAATCCCTCAAGTTCTTCTTCTTCAAAAGTCTCTTGTACTACATCTTCCAGTGAGTCTAACCTCATACATTCTCCCGATGGTTCCTGTGGATAGTTCATGGCCTTGAACACATTGATCATCATTGTTTCATTGTGTAGTCTAAGAGTCAGTTCACCCTTTTGGACATCGATGACAGCTCCGACAGTAGCTAAGAATGGTCTTCCCAAGATGATAGAAGCCTTAGCTCATTCCTTCATGTCCAACACTACAAAATCTGCTGGAAAGATAAAGTCTCCTACCTTCACTAGCAAGTCTTTCACTATGCCGTGAGAAAACTTGAATGATCGGTCTGCCAGTTGTAAGGCCATTTTTGTTGGTTTGGGCTCCTCAATCTTCATTTTTCTCATCATAGCTACAGACATTAGATTTATGTTGGCTCCTAGGTCACATAGAGCCTTTTCCACTATTATTTCTCCTATAATACAAGGAATCTAGAAGCTCCCAGGATCCTTCATTTTCTGGGGCAATTTATGCTGAATGATGGCACTACATTCTTCAGTTAGTATCACAGTATCGTTGTTCTTCCAGCTTCTCTTTTTGGTCATCAACTCCTTCAAGAACTTGGCATAGAGCGGCATTTGCTCTATTACTTCAGCAAAGGGTATGTTAATCTGTAGTTTCTTGAATATTTCTAAAAATCTGGAGAACTGGCTGTTATCCCCCTTCTTTTTCAGTTGTTGAGGATATGGGACTTTCGGAACATATGGCTTTAGCTCTCCTTCCTTTTGATGTGAGTTGGAGGTGGGGGCTTGAACTTCATCTTGTTCCTCCTTCTTTCCAATTGAATCTTTCTCTTGTGATTTCTTGGAAGTCTCCTTCAGTTCCTTCCCACTTCTGAGGGTGATGGCTTGACACTCCTCCCTTGGCCTTGACTCAATGTTGCTGCAAAGGTCATGGCCAGGAGCTTGCTGGAATAGGTAGCCAATTTGTATCTCAAGTTTCTTGATGGCAGCATCTTGATTTTGTAGGTTAGATCGCACTTCCTCTCGGAACATCTTACTATCTTGAATCTCCTTGCATAAGCCTTCAAGTAGAGTCTCAATCCTTGATAGTCTTTCTTCCGATGATGGAGAGTTGAGATTGGAAGGATGAGAAGGGCCATTTTGACTTTGGTATGGATGTTGAGAAGTGTTGTTGGGTGGGTGTTGGTATGACCTCTGTGTGGAGTGTTGGTGAGTTGCATTGTTGTTGGGGTTGTGGCATCTCTGATCTTGGCCTTGGTCTTGTTGATTTCCCCATCCAAAGTTTGGGTGGTTCTTCCAACCAGGTTTATACGTTTTGGAGTATGGGTCATGATTCTGCCTAGGTGAATTCTCAATGTAGTTGGCTTGCTCCTGACTACCCTCTGCTTCTTCATTCACTCCTTCTTGAGTTGCTGCTGAAGTAGTGATTGCTGCTACTTGATTCCTCTCCATCTTCTTGGTGAGGTTAGCTAATTGCTTGGTAATCATCTTATTTTGAGCTAGCAGTGTATCCACATTGTTCAGCTCCATCACTCCTCTAGTATTGCCTCTTTCAGAAGCATAGAAGTAGTCATTCTCTGCTACAGTCTCAATGACATCTATGGCTTCTTCAATGGTCTTCTTCTTGTTCAGAGATCCCCCGGATGAGTGGTCTACTGCCTTCTTTGATTCATACGAAAGGCCTTCATAGAAAATGTGCAACTGCACCCATTCATTGAACATATCTGGCGGGCATCTACTTGTCAAGTCTTTAAACCTCTCCTATGCTTCATATAGAGTCTCACCATCCTGCTGCCTGAATGTTTGTACCTCAGCTCTCAACCTGTTGATCCGTTGAGGAGGCTAGAATCTTGCCAAGAACTTGTTCACCACATCTTTCCAGGTTGCTAAACTCTCCTTTGGAAAGGATTCCATCCATTTAGATGCTTTGTCTTTGAGCGAGAAGGGAAACAGAAGTAGTCTATAGGTGTCAGGAAGAACACCATTAGACTTCACAGTATTGCATATCCTCAGCAAGGTGGTTAGATGTTGATTGGGGTCTTCTTGGACACCTCCTCCGAATGAACAATTGTTCTGAACAAGGGTGATGAGCTGTGGCTTTAGTTCAAAGTTGTTGGCATGTATGGTTGGCCTTTGGATGCTACTCCCACAGTTTCCTGGGTTTGGGTTGATGTAAGAACCCAGAACTCTTCTCTCTTGCTCAGCCTGATGTGCTGGACCTTCTCTGCCATGGTTATGAGCCTCTTCTTCATGATGGTTTTCCGTATTCTCATCCATGTCTGGTTCAAAGTACTATTCCTCTTCCTCAGCACCAACTACTCTCTTTCCTCTTGCTTCCCTCCTTAATCTAAGGAAGGTCCTCTCAGGTTCAGAATCAAAGGAATTTGAAGCCCCGCTTCTTCTACCTGTCATACAACCAACAAGGCACAAGCAAGAAGGATAGGTGCTGACAGTAATTTCTACAGAAATGCTGTTAGTGTGAGTGATGCAATATATCAAACAGTTAGTGGGTTAGTGACTGAATTGTAAACAACTAAGAAAATGGGTAGGGGAAAGGAAAGAAAATAGCTAAACAGAAAGTAAATTACTCAAATGAACTTAAATCAAACAAAATAAAAACAAATGCTCAATCTAGTTATCCACCAATTTAATCATTGTTGATACAAAATCAATCCCCGCCAACGGCGCCATAAACTTGATGCACGGAAACTTGTCCCTTAACAAATCTCCCTCGACAAGTATACTGAATTATCGTCAAGTAATAACTCACAAAAGAGTGAGGTCGAATCCCACATGGATTGATTGGTCAAGCAACTTTAATTGGAGGAATGTTCTAGTTGAGCTAAGCAGAATGTGAGTTGAGAATTACAGGAAATTAAATGGCGGGAAAGTAAATAGCAGAAAATAAATGACGGGAAGTAAATTGCAGAATCTTAAATGGGGAAGGGAAGTTTAGCATGAAAGTAAATGGCATAAAGTAAATAGAATGGGTAAGATCAGAAATGGGGAATTCATATTGGGCTTAGGAGATGTTGCATTCTCCGAATCAAGTTCATTTTCATCTCTTCCTCAATCAATGCATTCATTGATCTCCTTGGCAATCTTAAGTGATTGAATTCCAATTTCTTAGTAATTCAATCTCTCAAATCAGATCAATAGCCAATTCCTTGGTCTAATTGCTCATGAGAAGAGATGAAGTGTGGTCACTGATTATACCACATGTATTTCTAAATCAAAGTATTGGGAGAATTATATGTCATCATATCCGCCCAAACCCCAATTTGGTCCAACATGAGAAAGCATTTCTAGCATGATCTCTTCATCCCTTTTCCAAGGTTCAGAAGAGATCCAAGTATGAATAGCTTCTTTTCCAAGATAACTACTCAATTGGATGAAGATTGAAAGCTTTCTAGTAAAATCAAGAGAAAAGAAAGAAGAAGAATAATGAAAACTATTATTGATCCATCAAATTACAACAGAGCCCCCTAACCCAATGAAAGGGGTTTAGTTGTTCATAGCTCTGGGAATGGAAAGCAAAGATGGAGAGTACATTCTAAAAGTTAAACTAGAAGTGCAGAGAAAGTAAAATACAGAGAGTAATTCTAATAATGCCAAAAGCTCCTTTCTAGTTCAAAGCTCTCCCTATTTATACTATTCTTCTGATCTTCTAGTTGGCTCTTCAAGTCTTGGATATGGGCCTTTGGATCTTGAGTTGAAGCAGTTATCTTCTTTAGTGGGCTCAGCTTTACTTGCAGAGAAATTGTGAAGTAGGCAGGGACTTTAGCTTAGGGCGTTAGTGGTGTTAACGTTAAGTGAAAATGTGGGGTTGAGAACGTTAGTGACAATCACCTTTTTCACTAACGTTCCTAACCCAAAGTGGTCCACGTTAACTTCAACATTAGTGGCACTAACGTGACCACTAACGTTGACCCTTGGCCCTTCACAAACGTTACTGGGGTTTACCTTTTTCAATAACGTTAAGAGTACCCCTTTCTCCCTACGTTAGAGTTCACGTTAGAATAGTTAACGTGGCCTTTAATGTAGGCTTGCCAAATCTTCGAGAGCGTTAGTGACACTTACCTTTGTCACTAACGCTTCAGAACGCCTCTACTTCCCATGTTAGAGTTCATGTTAACTAGGTTAACGTGACTTCTAACGTGGTATTGATAGCCATCTCCAATGTTAGTGACAAAGGTGAGTGTCACTAACGTTGGCTCATCATTCTCTCCTTCACGTTAGCTTCCACGTTAACTGAGTTAACGTGGCAACTAACGTGGCTCAAAGTGGCTCAAAGTGGCTTAGTCCAACGTTAGTGACAAAGTGAGTGTCACTAACGTTGGCCATTCCTTGCTTTCCCACGTTAGAGTCCACGGTAACTGAGTTAACGTGGCTCTTAACGTGGCCCTTATGAGCTTGGTCCAACGTTAGTGACAAAGGTGAGTGTCACTAACGTTGGCTTTATCTTCTTCTTCCTCGTTAGAGTTGACGTTAACTGAATTAACGTGACTCTTAACATGGACAATTGCCACTTTGGGGCGTTAGTGGTACTTACTTTTACCACTAACGTTGGAGTTCCACTTCTCTTCCACGTTAGCTTCCTCGTTAACATAGTTAACGTGGCAACTAACGTGGGCTATGATGGCTCACGAAGGCGTTAATGGCGATCACTTTTCTCATTAACGTTGCAAGTTAGCCTCCATTCCACGTTAGTGGTCACGTTAGCTAGACTAACGTGGCTACTAATGTGGTTCTTCCTTGCTTCCTTTGTCCTGAAATCAAGCAATAAAGTGCATTAAAGCTCTAATCCAAGTTATGAGACATGCATCATTCAATTTGTCCTTTAATTCATGCATAATTCTCATGAAATCATGTAAAATTCATAATGTTTGCTTGAATTAAGATGTAAGTGATTATTTACCTAAAACTTGCTTATTTCCTAAGAAAATGCATGAAACTACCTTAAAACCATAAAGAAAAGGTCAGTGAAACTGGCCAAAATGCCCTGGCATCAAGCTGATCTCAAAGCTAAAACAGTTCAGTCCAGACACGAGGACAACTTCTCCAAAGATCAAGATCCCTTCATCAAAGAAATCATGAAAGCTAAAGTTCCAAAGGATTTTAAAGCTCCTGACATGACTCCATAGGACAGTACCTCCGATCTAAGCCATCATCTCAACAATTTCAGAAGCAGAATGTATCTCACCGATGCCTCAGATGCTATTCGTTGTAAAGCCTTCCCAACAACTCTAACAAAGACAACTATTAAATGGTTCGACAACCTGCCTCTCAGGTCCATCACAAGTTTTGATGACTTAGCCAAAAATTTTCTTGCTAGATTCTCCATTCAGAAAGATAAAGCCAAACACGCCCAAGCCTGTTAGGAATCAAACAAGGAGATCGGGAGAGTCTTTGTTCTTACATGGAAAGATTCAACAAAGTATGCCTGGACATACAAAGCCTACCAACAGAAGCAGCCATCATGGGTCTCATCAATGGCCTGAAAGAAGGACCCTTTAGTCACTCTATATCAAAGAAACACCCAACATCTTTAAATAAAGTGCAAGAACGGGCAAATAAATATATCAACATGGAAGGAAATTCTCGATTAGGAGAGACCTCAAAATCCGGATTCTCCTACTCATCTCGGGATAAGGATAAAGAGTCCAAGAAAAAGGAAGATTAGCACGGAGAGAAGCCTAAAAAATACCACAATTACACCCCTCTGCGGGTGTCTCTTGTGGATGTTTTTCGGGAGGTATGCCACACTGAGAAGATTCCACCACCCCATCCGATCAAAGGAAAAAAATGAGGGAAAAATCGGACATAATACTATGAGTACCACCGAATTTATGGACACCCTACAAACGAGTGCTTCGACTTAAAAAATGTCATAGAAAAATTAGTAAGAGAGAGGTGACTAGATCGATACTTACCCAACAAATCGGACGAACCTAGAAAAAGAAGAAGGGACGAAGAGGCTGGTCGAGCTGAACGACCACCCCGCACCCCGGAGACGCACATTCACATGATAAACGGAGGATTTGAAGGAGGAGAAATTTCCAAATCATCCCGCAAAAGGCACCTTAAGGAAGTATATCATATTGGGGGAGGAGAGGGATCACCCGACCTCCTTACTATTACTTTTACCCAAGAAGATGCGGCCGGCGTCATCCCGGGACATGATGATCCCATGGTCATTACTATCATATTGGCCAATGCCAATCTCCACCGCACATTGGTGGACCAAGGAAGCTCGGCAGATATTTTGTTTAAACCCACCTTCGACAAACTCGGCCTACAAGAGAAAGAGCTCAGACCATATCCGAACAACTTGTTTGGACTAGGGGATACTCCAATATAGCCACTTGGATACATCTCACTACACACAACTTTTGGCAAGGGAACTCGATCAAGGACACTCAACATAGACTACATCGTAGTCGACATGGGTTCAACCTAAAACGCCTTGATAGGTCGGACAGCACTGAATCAGCTCACTGCGGTAGTTTCAACTCTGCATCTATACATGAAATTCCCAACTGCAGAAGGGATCACCACAGTAAAAGGAGACCAGAAAACCGCGCGACGATGTTACAACGAAAGTCTAAACCTCAGAAGCAAAGGAGAAGAAATTAACACTATTGAGCTTGGGGGAGTTCGAAGTTGGGACGAACTTCGTCCACAACCGGAGGGCGAGATCGAGGAAGTCCAGATCGGGGATGCCCCAGATAAGACAACAAATATTGGGGCGACCTTGAAAGGAGACATAAAAGAGTCTCTGATACAATTCCTAAAAGATAATGTCGACCTCTTTGCGTGAAAGGCTGCAGACATGCCGGGTATAGATCCTAAACTAATGTGTCACAAACTGGCAGTATATCCAGGATCTCGGCCAGTACAACAAAAGCGTCAGAAGCTCGGGCCAGAAAGATCCCAAGCTGTGGAAGAACAAGTACAAGCTCCACTGGAGGCAGGATTCATAAGAGAAGTCAAGTATCCACTATGGTTGGCCAACGTTGTATTGGTGAGAAAGTCAAATGGTAAATGGCAAATGTGCACTAATTACATCGACCTCAATAAAGCATGTCCAAAAGATCCCTATCCACTTCCAAGCATAGACACTCTAGTGGATGCCTCCTCCGGATACAAGTACCTTTCCTTCATGGATGCTTATTCAGGATATAATTAAATCCCGATATACCCACCTAATCAAGAAAAGACCTCATTCCTAACCCCAAAAGTAAATTACTGTTATGTTGTCATGCCATTTGGTCTCAAAAACGTAGGAGCTACCTACCAAAGATTAATGAATAAAGTCTTCCCAGACCATATCGGAAAACTCATGGAGGTATATGTAGACGACATGTTGGTAAAAACACAAAGTGAGGAATCATTACTGTCTGACCTCGCTAAAGTGTTTGATACCATCAAGAAGTATAGCATGCGACTTAATCCTGCAAAGTGTACCTTTGCAGTAGAAGCTGGTAAATTCTTGGGTTTCATGCTAACACAATGAGGAATTGAGGCAAACTCGGATAAATGCCGGGCTATACTCAACATGAAAAGCCCGACCTGCGTCAAAGAAGTACAACAACTCAATGGGAGATTGGCAGCCTTATCCAGATTTCTAGCCGGATCGGCCATAAGATCTCTTCCCTTTTATGCCACCCTAAAAAAGGGAAAGATGTTTGAATGGACTACAGAATGCGCGCAAGCCTTCTAGGATTTCCAAATGTTCCTTGGACAACCAGCCATCCTTACTCAACCACGGGAAGGGGAAGCACTCATATTATACCTCGCAGTAGGAAGTCGGGCAATAGCCTCAGCACTCGTCAGAGAAGACGAAGGTGGGCAACAACCCATCTACTTCATCAGCAAAGCCCTACAAGGGGCCGAATTGAACTATTAAAAGACAGAAAAGTTCACCTACACTCTTATATTAACTTCTCGACGACTTCGCCCGTATTTTCAAGCGCACACCATCAAGGTCCGGACTAACCAACCCATGAAAGGCATTCTATAGAAGACAGACTTAGCTGGAAGAATTCTATAGTGGGCGGTCGAGCTATCCGAATTCGATCTCCAATACGAAGCTCGGACGGCCATCAAGTCTCAGTATTTGGCCGATTTCATTGCTGAGTACACTGACACCCCGGGAACTCCTACAAAATGGAATCTATATGTAGACGGCTCTTCAAAAAAAAAAACCGGGAGTGGTGAAGGTGTGATAATAGAAAGTGACCAGGAAACCCAAATCGAACTCTCCCTAAAATTCGAGTTCCATGCTTCAAACAACCAGGCCGAGTACGAAGCATTACTAGATGGTTTAAGGCTGGCTAAGGAGGTTGGAGTTCAAAATCTTATCATCTTTAGTGATTCATCAATCTCAGAGGAAGAAAAGGTCCTAGCCATATCAGGTCAGGATCATGGATGGATGACCCCCATAATTAACTACCTCAAATCGGAGACACTCCCTGCAGATAAGAACGAGGTGAATAGGCTAAGACAAAAAGCACAGTACTACACCATCATAAACAACATCCTATACATGAGAGGGATTTCGACACCCGTATTAAAATGTGTACCAACCTCTAATACAAAAGAGGTCTTGGAAGAGATACACAGTGGCATATGTGGCAACTATCTTGGAGCACGAGCTCTCTCCAAAAAGGTACTCCGAGCCGGGTTCTTTTGGCCGACTTTGCAAAAGAAAGCAACAGAGTTCGTAAAGACAGGTCCACCATGTCAGAAACATGCTAACTTCCACATCCCCCTACCAGAGGAGCTCATTAGCGTAACATCACCTTGGCCATTCGCAAAAGGGGGACTCGACCTCCTGGGACCCTTTCCCCAAGGATCAGGACAAGTCAAGTTCCTCATTGTGGGGGTCAATTACTTCACAAAATGGATTGAGGCAGAGCCCCTAGCTAATGCCACTGCCCAAAGAATTCGAAAATTCTTATATAGAAATATTGTCACAAGGTTCGGGGTTCCTCACTCCATCACCACAGACAATGGTACTCAATTCACAGACACAGGTTTCAAGAAGTTGGTAGCTGACCTGAAAATAAAGAATCCGTACAACACCCCCAGGCTAATGGACAAGCAGAAGCTGCTAACAAAGTCATACTAGCCAGGTTAAAATGGAGACTACAGAATGCAAAGGGAGCCTGGGCTGAAGAACTCCCACAAGTCCTCTGGGCATATCGGACAACTCTACACTCCACTACAAAGGAATCACCTTTCCGATTGTCTTACTGAATGGAGGCAATGATCCCAGTGGAGGTCGAAGAAGGATCCCCAGAATGATCTACTACTGTGAAGAGGCCAACTCCTAACTTCAGAGGGAAGAGCTCGACCTACTCCCAGAAACCCGAGAAAGAGCTCAGATCAGGGAGAAGGCGCTTAAATGACGAATGGCCTCAAGATATAATCGGAAGGTAGTACAACGAAGTTTCGCCAACAGCGACCTCATCCTAATCCGAAATGATATAAGAACAAGTCGATCGGGAGAGGAGAAGCTAGTAGCTAACTGGAAAGGACCCTACCAAGTCACATAGGTACTAGGAAAAGGCTACTACAGAGTGTCCGAACTCGAGGGGCGAGAGCTACCAAGGTCATGGCACGCCTGCAACCTGAGAAGGTATTATAGTTAGGAGGTAATAAAAGATCTTAAGTCAAGATGCACTCTTTTTCCTGAAAAAGTTTTTTAATGAGGAATCAAGCCAAGATCTGCGAAATCACCTGACTTAGAGGGGCAAGATCCCACATGTATATATTTTGTTTGCCTATATGTCTACTTTCTATTGGAATAAAACTTTTCAGATTCACTACAAAGTTTCTCTACCAAGACGCATTAATCTGAACACTAAAATTCATCGCCCGATAATAAAGCTATAGGTCGGCAAAGTGAAAAACAAACTCACCGCCCGACCACGATGAAACACGAATTCATCGTCCGAATTTCTACAAAGGTCGGTGTTCCAGGGGTTACCTGAAACTGTAGGTCAATCTCGGACGAGATCTTCTGTACTGGTCGGAGCTGTTGTGTACGACTTGTTGGACTTGGTGGTGATGCTGTTCCTTCATCCCCGGAGGGGTGGTGGTACCTGCAAGGGACTCCGATGCTTAAGTTAGCAAGGGTATTAAGCAGGTATTTTTGTAGAATCAGAGTATGAGTTATACCTGGGTGCTCCAGTGTATTTATAATGGTGTGGAGTGACCTTTCTGGAGATAAGATAGTTATCTTATCTTATCTTTGAGTGGAGTTATCTTATCTTTGTGGGAATCGCCCTTATCTCTCTAGGTTTTGAGCTGCCTTTCGACTTGGGTCGTGCTCCTCTGTTTGGGCCTGCTTTGGGCTCCTCTGGCGATTTGGCCGAACTCTTTAAGAAGAGGTCGGGTAATCCTGACCTGAAGAGGTCGGTCGACTCAGCCCGGGTCGGACAGCTCGACCCAGGGTATGAACAGTGCCCCTGCTCGAGCGTGGTCTTCCTTTTGAGGTCGAATCCTGACTTAGGACTTCAAACCTTTTCTAGAGAAGCCGAGCTCGAGCATTGTCGATTTCTTCTTGTAGAGTTTCCCTCTGAATGCGGAATGTCTTTCTTTTCCTTTTGGAAATGCGCGTTTCTTTGCTTTGGGAATGTGCGAGGGTTTTTAATACCCTATTAGCTCTTCTTTTTTGCCGTTTTTCCCTCTTTTTCATTTTGAATTGAAATTCCAAAGGATTTTGCTTCCGTTTCTTCTTCTCTTTGCTTAATGTAACTCCATCTTTTCCCTTCCATTTTTTCTGGCTCGCCTGGGACTTTTGTTTTTACGTTTTCACGCTTCTCTCTGTGGCGCTATTGGTGGTTGTTGGTACTTCGCTTGTTTGAAAGGTGATTCTTGGTCTCGTTTCCCGTCTTCAACCTCTCCGCGTTCGTTGTCTCCCTCCTTTTGCAGGTTGGTTTTCTTTCTTTTACTTTTTTCACCGTTCTCCTTTCTGTTTGCATTGTTCTATTTTTTGGCAAAGTTTTGATTTTGCTTGAATTTACGTTGGAAAGCTTGAACCTTTTCGTATCGTCGTGCTTGATTGTTGCTGTGATGTATGTTTTCTGTTGTTCCTTCGACTTATATATGCTCCTAAGTGAATTCCCTGATAGTTTGATGCTTTAAGGGTTTTGCATGTTGTCACTGCTTCTGCTTCTGATCGTACTTTTTGTGGCTTATGAATTGCTTGCGCCTTTGATGATTTTGACATGTTTGATGTTGACAGTTTCCTTTGCTGGCTTTTTAATTTTTTACTTTCTTCTCGGAGTGTCTTTGACTTTGAAAGAGGGTTTATTTTCCTTGCTGAGATAACTTTGTAGTTTTTTCTAAGTCCTTGCTTTGTTACTGCCTCCAAAGGATTCACCTGGACCCTGGGTTGTGTCCTGGGGTTTCCTTTTGCCACGTGTTTCTTAGGTCAAGTTATATCTAGTTTTGTCCGAGCTGCTTTCTTTGTTATGCCCGAGCTGTTTATTTCATAATCCCTCTCTCTTTTTCTTTGCTGTAGGACTAGTTGACCATGTCTTCTTGCAAAAATATTGTCGAGACCTCCTCCAAAGTCCCCGAGGGCATGTCTGATTGGCTGGACTCCCTCGTCCTGATGTGTGTTTTGGTAGTTAATTCTGAGTACATTGTGGAACTTAGAAAACATCACCGGATCTGTAGTCGTAGGGATCAGGAGAAAAACTATGAATTGGTACCGCCTGACTCCGATGAAAGGGTTTGCTTTCCTTCTCTGACCCAAGGGGAATGTCCCTTCTTCTATGCCTATGACTATTTTTTCAGCCAGCTGAACATTACTTTTCCTTTTACCTCCTTTGAGACTGACTTGTTGCGGTCGTGTAATGTAGCTCCATCCCAGCTCCATCCGAATTCCTGGGGCTTTATCAAGATCTTTCAGTTACTTTGCCAAGAGTTGGATGTCACACCTTCTCAAACTCTCTTTCTATATCTCTTTGTTTTGACCAAGCCTGGAACTACCAAAAAGAAAGCTTCTTGGGTTTCTTTCAGGTCTGCCTAAGGGCACAAAGTGTTTTCTATGTACGATGAATCTTTTAGGGATTTTAAGAACTACTTTTTTAAGGTCTGAGCTGTTGAGGGAGCTCGACCCTTTTTCTTAGAGTCGAATGGTGAATCTGGCTTCCCCTTGTGTTGGCAAAAGAATGTTGTGGTGTCTCGATACTCGTGGGAGATGCTTGATGAAGTCGAGCAGGCTTTTGTGAATGTGTTGGAAGATATTTGGGGGCAACCTCCCCATCTCGATACAAAGAGATTTTTGGGGGACCCCTCTCTTGTTCGAGCTGAGCTGGGTAGTGACCGACTTTCTTTACTCTGTTTTACTTGCTTTTTGCTTATTTTTCTTCTAGTTTGTGACTTGTTTTTTGGTTGATTTGTTTTTTCAGAGATGGCAAAGGAAGGCGAGGAAGGCGAGGAAGGCTACCGCTGCCCAGAACATCTCGACTAAGGCTGTAGGGGAGGGATCTTCTCAAGTTCCTCCTAAGAAGCCGGTCTTGAGCTCTGCTGGGCCAAGGAGGATAATTCCCACTCCTCAGGTCCATTTGGTTGATCCTCCCCAAACTTCTGCTGTTACTTCTTCTCCTACTGTTGGCTCTCCTCCAAAAAGGCAGAGGACTGTTGAGCCTTTTAATTTGGATGCCCCTGACTTTGATGACGTTGGGTTTGTTGATCAACAAATTGTTCCTTATAGTGTTGTTCCTACTGACGATGTCTCCCTCCTTCGTCATTTGGATTTTATTACCTGGAGCAGTATTAAGATGGCACATATGGGAGCAGCTTTATACCAAACTACCCAGAATCTTCCCATTCATGCAACAAAGGCTTTTATGGAGGAGGCCAAATCGGAGTTCGATAGGATCAAGGGGTTGAAGGAGGAGTTTGAGGTGAAGGTGGTGAAGCTGAAAAAAGAGTTGGAGGGTGAGAAGGCTCGGGCTACTGCTGCAGTGGCTTCTGCGAACTTGGCTGAGGAGATGGCACTAAAGCATAAGGAGAGCAATGTCTTAACTTATGGTGAGATGGTAGAGCTCAGGGGGAGGTTGGAATCTGTTCAGGCTGACTACACCGAGCTCCAGGGCCATCTTGTAGGTAGCGTGAATGCTGCTTATGAGAATTTGAAGGCTTAGGTTCGAGTTCTTGTGCACGAGCTTGACCTCTCCCTATTCAGCTTGGACAACATTGTAGTAGATGGTAAGATTGTCCCTGATGGCTCGGATGATGATGATGTAGATGTAGGCCCTCCTCCTGTGCCATCTGCTAAAGCCTCCGCTGCCCCGGCTTCTTCAACTTCTACTACTGAGGTCGGCCAGCCCGAGTCCGACCCTGATGTCCAGATCTTAAACCGGGATGATGGGACTGTTTATGTGATACCCCTTCAAACTCGTCCTCTGACGTTAGGATTTTTTCCAGTAAAGAATGTCATAAAAACAGTCGCGTTGTAGATATAGTCTCTAAACCGACAGAAATCCCTTCGTACAAACGTTTTGGTTGTCACAAGTAACAAACCCCTTTTGAAATTGTTAACCGAGTATTTAAACCTCCGGTCGTCTTCTCAAGGAATTGCAGGGAGGTATGTTATTATTATTGGTTATAAGTTTGTAAATTGGGGTTTAGGAAGTAAGGTGGGAATATGTTGAATGATAAATAAATTAAAATAATAATAATAAAATAATCTCTTGGCAAAGTATGAAGAACTGGAAGTCCTATCCTTGTCAATTACGATGAGAATTGGGTTTTAATCCCACTTTGTTAACCTCTAACTATGAAGGTAAATTAAGTGGATTAATTAGCTTAATCCTCAGGTCCTAGTCAATTCCTATGGAAAGACTAGAGTTATCGGAGCAACTCCCAATTTCAACCACTGCTTTATTTGACAGCTCAAGCGTTACCAATAAATCAACCAAAACCAAAAGGGAAAAATCCAAATTATTTATATAATAAAAAGGAGCAATCATAAGTCTGAAATACCTCAAGATATATTAAATAGAAAATCAATCTAAACATAGAGAGTCATAAACAAAATTGAGAAAATAAATAAAAAGAACATTGAACCTGGGAAGAAGTTGAAATAATAAAGTTGAAATAATAATACATCCTAATTCCTTTAAGAGGAATCCTAATCCTAAATCCTAAGAGAGAGGAGAGAACCTCTCCCTCTAAAAACTACATGAAAGGTGAATTATGGAAGCGTGATATGTATGGATGCATTCCCCCACTTTATAGCCTCTAATCTGTGTTTTCTGGACCGTAAACTGGGTCAAAAACAGTCCAGAATTCGCTGGTTTCGAATTTTGCCACGCTGGATTTCCGTCACTGCGACGCAGCCGCATGAATCACGCGGTCGCGTCACCTAGCGTCAGGGGAACTATAGCATATTATATATCAAATCGAAGCCCCGGACGTTAGCTTTTCAACGCAACTGGAACCGCATCGTTTGGACCTCTGTAGCTAAAGTTATAGCCGTTTGAGTGCAGAGAGGTCAGGCTAGACAGCTTAGCAATTTCTCTAACTTCTTGCATTCCTTCCACTTTTGCTTGCTTTCTTCCCATCCTCCAAGCCATTCCTGCCTTATAATATCTGAAAACACTTAACACACATATCAAGGCATCTAATGGTAATAAGAGAGGATTAATAATAAGCAATTATAAGATCAAAGAAGCATGTTTTCAATCATAGCACAAAATCAGGAAGGAAATATAAAACCATGCAAATATTATGAATAAGTGGGTAAAGAGTAGATAAAAACCACTCAATTGAGCACCAGATAAACCATGAAATAGTGGTTTATCAACCTCCCCACACTTAAACACTAGCATGTCCTCATGCTAAGCTCAAGAGAAGCTATAAAGATGAAGAGGAATGGTATGAAATGCAGCCTATCTATATGAATGCAACTACATGCAAAATATTTCTACCTACTTGGTTAAAAGTAAACAAATCTTTTAAGAACAAATATGAACTGGATTTCACTAATTCAAATCATAAAGATCAAGTACAAATAGACTTGCAAGAAGAAAATAGCTCATGAAAGCAGGGAACAAGGGATTGAGCATCGAACCCTCACTGGTAGTGTATACACTCTAATCACTCAAGTGTTTTAGGTTCGATTCTCTCAATTCTCTACTAACCTTGCTTTCTAAGGCTTGCTCTTCATCTAACAATTAACATAAATTTAATGCACAGATACACATATCAAGAGGTCTTTTAAGGGTTGTAATGGGGTTAGGGTCAAGGTAGGATTGTATTTGGCCAAGTGGACTAAAATCTGAATCCTTAATTAACTTAAACAATCCATGTAATCATAATACAAAAAACCCAATTATCCATTAACCATGTTTTCCATGTATTCATGCATTCAAATTTCAAGTACAGTACATATGCATTGCTTTCAACAATTAACTTTGGGGCATTTTGTCCCCTTTTACTTATTTGCTCTTTTTCTTTTCTTTTTCTCTTTTTTTTTATTTATATATATATATATATATTTTTTTTTTTTTTCTTCTTTTTCTTTTATTTTTCTCAATGCATATGATTAATTTATTGAATGCATGAACATGTCCTAAACATTTCTTTCACATTTTTAGAAAATTCTAACATACTCAATTCTCAAACCAAATATTTCCAAACCCACTTTTCCCACACTTAAATCATAAGCACTCTCACTAGTCTAAGCTAACCAAGGATTCAAATTAAGGACATTATTGTTTTTCGCTTAGAGTTAATGATGTGCTAAATAAAAAGAACAAAGGGGTACAATAGGCTCAAAATTGGTTTGCAAGGGATAATGAAAGGTAAGGCCATATGGGTATGTAAGCTCAGTGAAACAAAGGCCTCAATCATGTAAGTGCATGCATACATCAAATAATGGAAATATAGAATTAAGCAAGACAAAGATCACAATTTTAGAGAGAAAAATACACACTAAAACAGAATTTTGGTTGATAAAATGCAACCAATTCAAATAAGCTCAAAAATCTCACAGGTTTTGTTTATTCGAGCTCTAAACCATGTTCCAGTATAATATCTCTTCAAACAAGTGTAACATTAAATTTTATTCAAATTAGTGAAATGCTCTAAAAGGTTTCTTAAAAAAGAAAATATTACTTCAACCAAGTGGTAAAATATGCAAAAAATTAAACAAATATGCAATCAAAAATGCAAATGCAACAATGAATAAGGAAAATAAATCATTGGTGTTGAGATAGAGGAGTAACTAACCCATGGAGATCGGTATCGACCTCCCCACACTTAAAGATTGCACCGTCCTCGGTGCATGCTGAGATTTGCAAGTGGACGGGGGTTGTGGTTCCTCAGCTAGGGCTCTTTTTGTTCCTTTCCTTGCCGGTAGTTTGGGAGTAACTTTCTCTTTACCCTTCTTGGTGGCCATCCTGAAAAAGGAAAAAGAAAGTAATTTATAAAGCTAAGGATTAGAGCAAGGAAGAGAGCGGGAAAGGTGGTAATCAATGCACAATAAAGAAGAATGACGTTAACACACGCTCATGAGTACATGTGAAAAGTCATCGATGGAAAATAGCTAGTGCATATGACAACAATTGAATGCAAGGTGTTTATTGGCATGCAGGAAAAGGCATGAGTAGCATAGATCAAGCATTCAATGTCCAAGTTAGATTACCAAGTCTTTCAAACTAGCAACATGTTTGTAATGACAATTATATTGAATGAATATGATATGAAAAAGGGTTTTGTGAAAAACAGGCATTCAGAGTAGTATGATAAAAGATACTGAAAAGCAGTGCATAATGCCATACGGGCGTTTTCACAAACACATAGCATGCATGGTAAATAATCTAATGAAAATAATAAATTGAACATGCAAGCAACCCTTTAATATATATATATATATATATATATATATATATATATATATATATATATATATAATTGTCAAATAATTCCTCTAATAATCCACAAGTAAAATTTAGAAATAATGACCTAAATAAATTTCTAACACCAATGAAAATAATGCAATGAATGAAAGTATTAAAATAAAATAAAAAGAAAAATAAGAAGAATGAGAAGGGAAAGAAGATAAGAAAGGAAGAAGAAAGAAATAAGAAGAGATAAGAAAAATAAGGATTAGAGAAGAAAAGATAAGAAAATTGGCTGATCTGGATATGTTGTGCGGCGCTGGCGACGCGGTCGCGTGGGTGACACGGTCGTGTGGTGTGCAATAAGGTCAGGTGACACGGACGCGTAGGGCACGCGATCGCGTGACTCGAATTGTGCTAGTGGCGCGAGTGCAGCCTCGCGGTCGCACAACTCTCTGTTCAAAATTCAGTATTGCCAAAATCCAGGGTGACGCGGTCGCGTGGGGCATGCGATCGCGTGAGTGGCCTTATTTCCAATATGACGCGGACACGTGGGGCACGCGTTCGCGTGGGAGGGCTTGGGCTTCCAGCACGAGTCCAGCCCAACTCCAGCACAACTTTCGGCCATGCATCCTTTTGACGTCGATTTTCAGGTCACGCGGCCGCGGGCACGCGTTCGCGTGGGACGGTTTGTGCCATTGGCACGCCTCCAGCGCTGCTCCTGCGAAACTCTCTGTTCATATTAATATTGTCTCCCATCTCCTTGCGACGCGGACGCGTCGCTGATGCGGTCGCGTCGCGTGCTCGCTTTTTTTTTTTTGTAATATGAAAAATGCAGAATGCAGTGTTAATATGAATGTGATGCAAAACTCCAGGTTCAATATAACAAAATAAAATAAAATTCAAAAACAAATAAAACTAAATAAAAATGAAAAAGGACGATCATACCATGGTGGGTTGTCTCCCACCTAGCACTTTTAGTTAAAGTCCTTAAGTTGGACATTTGATGAGCTTCCTGTTATGGTGGCTTATGCTTGAACTCATCCAGGAATCTCCACCAGTGTTTGTGATTCCAGTAACCTCCGGGGTCCCAAACTAGGCATGTAAAACCCTTGATCAGCTTCAAAAAGATTCTTAGGCTCCTGGGGTGTTGGATGTCAGAACAGATTCCAGGATCCCAAACCTTGCTTTTACACCCATCTTTATTCTGATCATCATGATTCCATCTGGGTGGCAAGCAATCTGAATTCTCACTGAAGTGTCCAAACAACTTTCTAGACCCATTCAATTGAGCTTTATACCAACCTTTGCATTTATACTTAAAGCTTCCAACCATAATGAACCTTGCAGGACAATTCTTACCACTGGCCATCTTCCTCTTACTCTTAATGCCACAAAGAACTCTAAGTTGACCATCCGTCTGCAGTAGCCCATATTCAAGTGGAATTAGAAAGCTAAGGGATATGAATTTTACCCACTTGAATGTTGTGAAGGATGATGGCAACTTAGGGGGAGGTGCTTTTAAGGAAATTGCAAGCTCCACTCCCTTGTGCTCTTCTCTGATAATTACCACCTCTTTGCAAGCTTCTTCAATTTCAACCTCTTCCTCTTGGTAGCTCTCTTTCAATTCAATCTCCTCTTCATTACTTTCCAAGGGCATGGGAGGTTGTGCTTCTTCTTCTTGAATCTCCATCTCTTGATCAATCTCTTCCAAGTCTTCAACTATGATATGCTTTGGAGGTTGTACACCCTCCTCAGAATCAATTTCAACCGTCTTGGAAGGAGGCTCTATGTCTTGACTTTTCCATGGAGGTTCAGCATCTCCTAGATTTTCAACCAACTCTTCTTCCTGAACAATGACATCTTCTTCTACTTGTTCTAGTACGAATTCATTTTCTGTCTTGTCCACTGGAGTTTCTGGTATCTCTTTCATGCTGCGCTCTTCATTAGACTGTCCACATGGGGCTGTAGTTGACCCTTGTATATTTGAGCGTCTAGAAGCCCATTGAATTAATACTTGCTCCAGTTGTTGAACGGTTGCCTGAAATTTAATTACTGTTTCCCTTAGGCGAACCTCTGCTTCTCGGGTTGTCGGACTTGGAAATGATACAAAAGAAAGTGGTGGTGGTTGGGAGTGATTGGATTGGAATTGGGGTGGTTCTATATATGGTTCATATGGCTCATAAGGTGGTTGGTATGGTGGTTGAGGGTTAGGGTCATATGGAGGTGAATGGCGAAAAGGGGCTTGTGAGTGTGGTGGTCCAAAGTCATGTTAAGGAAAGGGTTCATAGGCACATGGTGGTGGTTGTTAATAGTCCATTGGAGGTGGTTGTTGCCATGAGGGTTGATCAAATCCTTGTGGCTCCTCCCATCTTTGATTGTTCCAACCTTGATGCCTGTTCTCATTGTAATTTCTTCTTCCTGCAACATTATTGTAACTAGACTCATAGCCAAAGGGGTGAGAGTTCATAGTAGTAAATAAAAATTAAAAATGAAAATAAAAATAAATTTAAATTAAAAGGTTATTTAAATTTTGAATTTGAAAATTAAATTTTGAAAATTTGAAATTTTGAAATTTGAATTTTGAATTTTGAAAATTTTTGAATTTGAATTTTGAAAAAAAAATTTTAAATTTAAATTTTTGAAATTTGATTTTTGAAATAAGATAAGATAAAATTAAAATTTTAAAATAAAAACCAATAACCTCTTAACTTAAGAAAAAGCAAAAATAAAAATAAAAACAAATAAACAACCAAAAATAAAATATTTACAATAACCAATAATAAGGCACACGTTTGCAATTCCCCGGCAACGGCGCCATTTTGACGTTAGGATTTTTGCCAGTAAAGAATGTCATAAAAACAGTCACGTTGTAGATATAGTCTCTAAACCGACAGAAATCCCTTCGTACAAACGTTTTGGTTGTCATAAGTAACAAACCCCTTTTGAAATTGTTAACCGAGTATTTAAACCTCGGGTCGTCTTCTCAAGGAATTGCACGGAGGTATGTTCTTATTATTGGTTATAAGTTTGTAAATTGGGGTTTAGGAAGTAAGGTGGAAATATGTTGAATGATAAATAAATTAAAATAATAATAATAAAATAAACTCTTGGCAAAGTATGAAGAACTGGAAGTCCTATCCTTGTCAATTGCGATGAGAATTGGGTTTTAATCCCACTTTGTTAACCTCTAACTATAAAGGTAAATCAAGTGGATTAATTAGCTTAATCCTCAGGTCCTAGTCAATTCCTATGGAAAGACTAGAGTTATCGGAGCAACTCCCAATTTCAACCACTGCTTTATTTGACAGCTCAAGCGTTACCAATAAATCAACCAAAACCAAAAGGGAAAAATCCAAATTATTTATATAATAAAAAGGAGCAATCATAAGTCTGAAATACCTCAAGATATATTAAATAGAAAATCAATCTAAACATAGAGAGTTATAAACAAAATTGAGAAAATAAATAAAAAGAACATTGAACCTGGGAAGAAGTTGAAATAATAAAGTTGAAATAATAATACATCCTAATTCCTTTAAGAGGAATCCTAATCCTAAATCCTAAGAGAGAGGAGAGAACCTCTCCCTCTAAAAACTACATGAAAGGTGAATTATGGAAGCGTGATATGTATGGATGCATTCCCCCACTTTATAGCCTCTAATCTGTGTTTTCTGGACCGCAAACTGGGTAAAAAACAGTCCAGAATTCGCTGGTTTTGAATTTTGCCACGCTGGATTTCCGTCACTGCGATGCGGCCGCATGGATCACGCGGTCGCGTCGCCTAGCGTCAGGGGACTTACAGCATATTATATATCAAATCGAAGCCCCGGATGTTAGCTTTCCAACGCAACTGGAACCGCGTCGTTTAGACCTCTGTAGCTAAAGTTATAGCCGTTTGAGTGCAGAGAGGTCAGGCTGGACAGCTTAGCAATTTCTCCAACTTCTTTCATTCCTTCCACTTTTGCATGCTTTCTTCCCATCCTCCAAGCCATTCCTGCCTTATAATATCTGAAAACACTTAACACACATATCAAGGCATCTAATGGTAATAAGAGAGGATTAATAATAAGCAATTATAAGATTAAAGAAGCATGTTTTCAATCATAGCACAAAATCAGGAAGGAAATATAAAACCATGCAAATATTATGAATAAGTGGGTAAAGAGTAGATAAAAACCACTCAATTGAGCACCAGATAAACCATGAAATAGTGGTTTATCATCCTCCTTCACTCCGAGATACTGCTACTGGGGAGTCTTTGAATCCCTTATAATTTTCTTTGATATATTGTGTATAGCCCGGTCTGTGGGCTTTTAAACTCTTATTTCTGTATCTTGTGGTCTGATTGACTTGGATATTTCGGTTGCTTTTCTATAGCAACTTTATGTAGAAAAACAAAGTGGTTTCTTTAAGCACTTGAGGTCGGCTTTTTCGGGTGACCTCTTGAGCTTTTTGTTATGCCAGCTTTGTTCTTTTGTGATATACTTTGCATGTAGCTTTGTTCAACACTTCCAGGCATCTTTTAGAGTGTTGGCATCTTGGTGCTCGACCTCTTTTGATGTACTTTTATTTTGGTTTCTCCTTTTTAGTCAAAATGGCCTCTGAGGCTAGCTTTGTTCAACTTGTTCTTTTTCACATTCTTTGATATAGTACTTGTAGATTGAGGTCATGGCTTTCTGGGTCTGGCTTGAGACCCTTATAGCACACGCCTTCTGTTGGTCGATTTCTTTGCGAATTATTTTTAGTAATCCCTTGGGATTTACTTTTTATAACTCTGTTGCTTTGGTCCGACTTCTTCATGTCGGTCCCTTCTAAGCTATTTCTGGTAATCCATTTTTAGTTGGACCTTGCCAGGTCTCTCTTTATGGATTACCTTTTTACAGCTTTAGTTGGTTTGGGCCGACTTCTTCCTGTCGGTCTCTTCTATGTTATTTCTAGTAATCCATTTTATTTGGACATTGTCAGGTCTCTTTTTATGGATTACTTTTTATAACTTTTGTAGTTTTGTTGGGTCGACTTCATCATGTCGGTCCCTTCTAAGTTATTTCTAGGAATCCATTTTATTTGGACCTTGTCAGGTCTCTTTTTATGGATTACTTTTTATAACTTTTTGTAGTTTTGTTAGGCTAACTTCATCATGTCGGTCCTTTCTAAGTTATTTCTAGCAATCTATTTTTTATTTCAGACCTCATCAGGTCTCTATTCATGGATCGCTTTTTATAACTTCTTGCATTATTTTGTTTTTGTCGCTTTTCATCTTGCCGATTTTGATCCTCGTTTGGCCTGACCTTTGATGAATTCGGTTTTCATCTTCGCCGACCGTATCATGATCGAGCAGTGAGTTTGGTTTTCACTTTTGCTGATCTGTAGCTTTATAATCGGGTGATGAATTTTTGTGTTTCAGATTAATATGTCTTGATAAAGAGGATTTGTAGAAAATCTGAAAAAACTTTATTCAAAATAGAAAATATGCAAATATATACATGTGGGTGCTCACCCTTGTAAGTCAGGTAGTTCATAGATCTTGGTTTGGCGCCTCGTTAAAAAACGTTTTCAGAAAAAAGAGTGTACCTTATCCTAAGATCTTTATTACCCTCTAACTATAATACCTTCTTAGGTTGCAAGCGTGCCATGACCTTGGTAGCTCTCGCCCCTCGAGTTCGGACAGCCTGTAGTAGCCCTTTCCGAGTACCTCTATGACTCGGTAGGGTCCCTTCCAGTTTGCCGCCAAATTTTCCTCTCCAGGTCGACTTGTTCCGATATCATTTCGGATTAGAATGAGGTCGTTGTTGGCGAAGCTTCGTTGTACTACCTTTTGATTGTATCTTGAGGCCATTCGGCGTTTTAGCACCTCTTCCCTGATCTGAGCTCTTTCCCATATTTTGAAAATTAAGTCAAGCTCTTCTTTTTGAAGTTGGGAATTGGCCTCTTCACTGTAGAAGATCGTTCTGGGGGACCCTTCTTCGACTTCTACTGGGATCATTGCCTCTATTCCGTAGGCTAGTCGAAAGGGTGACTCTCTTGTCGTGGACTGTGGAGTTGTCCGATATGCCCATAGGACTTGTGGGAGCTCTTCAGCCCAGGCTCCCTTTGCGTCCTGTAGTCTCCGTTTTAGCTCGGCTAATATAACCTTATTGGCGGTTTCTGCCTGTCCATTAGCCTGGGGGTGTTCTACGGACGTGAATTGGTGCTTTATTTTCAAGTCGGCCACCAATTTTCTGAAGCCTGCGTCTGTGAATTGAGTGCCATTGTCTGTGGTAATAGAGTATGGAACTCCAAACCTTGTTACAATATTTCTATATAGAAATTTCGACTTCTTTGAGCAGTGGCGTTAGTTAGGGGTTCTGCCTCAATCCATTTTGTAAAATAGTCTACCCTGACGACGAAGAACTTGACCTGTTCTGATCCTTGAAGGAAGGGCCCAAGGAGGTCGAGTCCCCATTTTGCAAATGGCCAGGGTGAGGTTACGCTGATGAGCTCCTCTGGTGGGGCGATGTGAAAATTAGCATGTTTCTGACATGGTGGACATATCTTTACGAATTCTGTTGCTTCTTTTTGTAAAGTTGGCCAATAGAATCCAGCTCGGAGTACTTTTTGGTGAGAGCTTGTGCTCCGAGGTGGTTGCCACAGAAGCCACTGTGTATTTCTTCTAAAACTTCCTTTGTGTTGGAAGTCGGCACACATTTTAACAGGGGTGTTGAAATCTCTCTCTTGTATAGAGTGTTGTTTATGATGGTGTAGTATTGTTCCTCTCGTTTTAACCTCTTCGCCTTCTTCTTATCTGTGGGGAGTGTTTATGTTTTGAGGTAGTTGATTATAGGTGTCATCCATCCTTGATCCAGACCTGTTATGGCTAGGACCCTTTCTTCTTCCGAGATTGACGGATTTTGTAGTATCTCCTGGATGAGGCTTCTATTGTTGCCCCATCGTTTGGTGCTGGCTAGTTTTGAGAGTGCACCAGCTCGAGCATTCTGTTCCCGAGGTATGTGGCGAACCTCATATTCCGCGAGTTATCCGAGCTGTTCCCTGGTTTTGTCCAAGTACTTTTTCATAGTAGGATCCTTGGCTTGGTAGCTTCCTGCTATTTGCGAGGTAACTACTTGTGAGTCATTGAAGATGATAAGTTTTTGAGCTCCAACCTCCTTAGCCAGCTTCAAACCAGCTAGCAATGTCTCATATTCGGCTTGGTTGTTTGAAGCAGGGAACCCGAATTTGAGGAAAAGTTCGATTTGGGTTTCCTGGTTGCTTTCTATTATTACACGTGCGCCACTTTTGGTTTTGTTCGAGGAGCCGTCTAAGTAGAGATTCCATTCTGTGGGGATTTCTGGGGTGTCGGTAAACTCTGCAATGAAGTTAGCCAGATACTGTGATTTGATAGCTGTCCGAGCTTCGTATTGAAGATCGAATTCGGATAACTCGACTGCCCACTGTAAGATTCTTCCTGCTAAATCTGTTTTCTGCAAAATGCCTTTTATGGGCTGGTTGGTCCGAACCTTGATGATGTAGGCTGGGAAATATGGGCGAAGTCGTCGAGACGATAGTATGAGAGCATAGGCGAATTTTTCTATTTTTTGGTAGTTCAGTTCGGACCCTTGTAGTGCTTTGCTGATGAAGTATATAGGTTGTTGTCCATTTTCGTCCTCTCTGACCAGTGCTGAGGCTACTGCCCGATTTCCTACTGCGAGGTACAATACAAATGGTTCTCCTTCCCGTGGCTGAGTTAAAATAGGTGATTGTCCCAGGAACCTTTTGAAATCTTGGAAAGCCTGTTCGCACTCCGTTGTCCATTCAAACCACTTTCTTTTCCTTAGAGTGGCGTAGAAGGGGAGAGATCTTATTGCTGATCCGGCTAGAAATCTAGACAAGGCCGCCAATCTTCCATTGAGTTGTTGTACTTCTTTGACACAGGTCGGACTCTTCATGTTGAGTATAGCCTGGCATTTATCTGGATTTGCCTTGATTCCTCTTTGTGTGAGCAGGAAACCTAAGAACTTGCCAGCTTCTACTGCGAAGGTGCATTTTACAGGGTTAAATCGCATGCCATGCCTTCTTATAGTATCGAATACTTGGGTGAGGTCGGACAGTAATGACTCCTCGCTTTGTGTCTTTACTAACATGTCATCCATGTATACCTCCATGACTTTCCCAATATGGTCTGTGAAGACTTTATTCATTAATCTTTGATAAGTGGCTCCTGCGTTTTTGAGTCCGAATAGCATGACGATGTAGCAGTAGTTTGCTTTTGGGGTTAAGAATGAGGTTTTTTTCTTGATCAGGTGGGTACATTGGTATTTGATTATATCCCGAATAGGCGTCCATAAACGAGAGCTATTTATATCCGGAGGAGGCATCCACCAGAGTGTCAATACTTGGGAATGGATAAGGATCTTTTGGACAAGCTTTGTTGAGATCGGTATAGTCAGTGCACATCCGCCACTTCCCATTTGATTTTTTCACCAAGACGACATTAGCTAGCCATAGTGGGTACTTGACTTCTCTTATGAATCCTACCTCTAGTAGAGCTTGTACCTACTCTTCCACAGCTTGGGATCATTATGGCTCGAGCTTTCTACGTCTCTGCTGTACTGGCCGAGATCCTGGGTATACTGCCAGCTTGTGGCACATTAGCTTGGGGTCTATGCCCGGCATGTTTGTGGCCTTCCATACGAGGAGGTCGACATTGTCTTTTAAGAACTGTATGAGGGACTCCTTTACATCTCTGTTTCGGATTGTGCCAATATTGGTTGTTTTATATGGGACATCTCCGATTTGGACTTTTTCTGTCACGCCTTCAGGTTGTGGATGAAGTTCTTCCCGCCCTCGTACTCTCCCAAGTTCGATGGTGTGGATTTCTTTTTCTTTGCCTCTGAGGTCAGACTTTTGTTGTAACAGCGGCGCGCTGTCTTTTGGTCTGCTTTTATCATAGCGATCCCTTTTGTGGTTGGGAACTTCATGCACAGATGTGGAGTCAAGACTATTGCGCCGAGCTGATTTAGCGTTGTCCGACCTATCAGGGCGTTGTAGGCTGTACTTACGTCGACCACGATGTAGTCTATGTTGAGCGTCCTTGACCGGTTTCCTTTTCCAAAGGTCGTGTGCAGTGAGACGTATCCAAGTGGTTGGATTGGAGTATCTCCTAGCCCGAATAAGCTGTTCGGATATGCTCTGAGTTCTTTTTCCTCTAGGCCGAGTTTGTCGAAGGCGGTTTTGAACAATATGTCAGCCGAGCTTCCCTGGTCCACCAGTGTGTGGTGGAGATTAGTATTGGCCAATATGATAGTGATGACCATGGGATCATCATGTCCTGAGATGACGCCAGTTGCGTCCTCTTTAGTGAAAGTGATAGTAAGGAGGTCGGGTGCTCCTTCTCCTCCTTCGACATGATATACTTCTTTAAGATGTCTTTTGTGAGATGATTTGGAGATTCCTCATCCCGCAAATCCTCCGTGTATCATGTGGACATGTCTTTCCAGGGTACGAGGTGGTCGTTCAGTTCGTCCGACCTCTTCGTCCCTTCTTCTTTTTCTTGGCTCATCTGTTTTGCTAGCTAAGTACCGATCTAGTCTCCCCTCTCTTACCAATTTTTCGATGACATTTTTCAAATCGAAGCTCTCGTTGGTGGGATGTCTATAGATTCGATGGTATTCACAGTATTCTGTCCGATTTTCTCCTCCTTTCTTGCTTTTGAGTAGGCGAGGTGGGGGTATCTTTTCAGTATGGCATACTTCTCGATAAACATCTACAAGGGACACTCGAAGAGGGGTGTAATTGTGGTATTTCTTGATCTTTTCTCCGTGCTAATCTTCTTTTTTCTTGGACTCTTTATCCTTATCTCGGGAGGAATAGGAGAATCCGGATTTTGAGGTTTCTCCTAGTCGGGAGTTTTCCTCCATGTTGATGTATTTCTCTGCTTGTTCTTGCACTTCATTCAGAGATGTGGGATGTTTTTTCGATATGGAGTGACTAAAAGGTCCCTCTCGTAAGCCATTGATGAGACCCATAATGGCTGCTTCCGTTGGCAGACTTTGTATGTCCAGACATGCTTTGTTGAATCTTTCCATGTTGCTGCGAAGACTTTCCCAATCTCCTTGCTTGATCCCTAATAGACTTGGGGCGTGTTTAGTTTTGTCCTTCCGGATGGAGAATCTGGCTAGAAACTTCTTGGCTAAGTCGTCAAAGCTTGAGATAGACCTAGGGGGTAGATTGTCGAATCATTTAATTGCTGTCTTCGTCAAGGTAGTCGGGAAGGCTTTGCATCGGACTACATCTGAGGTGTCGGTGAGATACATTCTACTTCTGAAATTATTGAGATGATGGCTGGGATCTGATGTACCGTCGTACGGGGTCATGTCAGGCGGTTTGAAGTCTTTTGGGATTTTGGCCTTCATGATCTCTTTGGTAAATGGGTCTTGGTCCTTGCGGGGGCTATCTTTGTGGCTGGATCGAGTAGTTTTAGCTTTGAGATCAGCTTCAAGCTTTAGGAGCTTGTCTTCTAATGGTCGGCGTCGCCTAGCTTTCCTTCGTAGGTCTCTCTCGGCTTCCCGTTGATATTCGACTTCTTTTGTTAGGCTGAGAAGTATCGTCTAGTGTGACATCCACGTTCTTCTGTGGCGTTCTGTTCTCCAAATCAGAATTGTAGTCATTGTCAAGGTTATCTGCCATGATGACGGGATGACTTCCAGGTTCCCCGGCAACGGCGCCAATGTTCCGAGGGTTACCTGATACTGTAGGTCGATCTCGGACGAGATCTTCTATATTGGTCGGAGTTGTTGTGTCCGACTTATTGGACTTGGTGGTGATGCTGATCCTTCGTCCTCGGAGGGGTGGTGGTACCTGGAAGGGACTCTGATGCTTAAGTTAGCAAGGGTATTAAGCAGGTATTTTTGTAGAATCAGAGTATGAGTTATACCTGGGTGCTCTAGTGTATTTATAATGGTGTAAAGTGACCTTTCTGGAGATAAGATAGTTATCTTATCTTATCTTTTAGTGAAGTTATCTTATCTTTGTGGGAACTGCCCTTATCTCTCTAGGCTTTGAGCTGCCTTTGGACTTGGGTCGTGCTCCTCTGTTTGGGCCTGCTTTGGGCTCCTCTGAAAATTTGGCCGAACTCTTTAAGAAGAGGTTGGGTAATCCTGACCTGAAGAGGTCGGTCGACTCAGCTCGGGTCGGACAGCTCGACCTAGGGTATGAACAGTCGGCAAGGTGAAAACCAAATTCACAGCCCGACTTCGACAAGATCTACCAAGTGAGAACCAAACTCACCGCCAGATTTCTACAAAATCGGCAAGATGAAGAAGCGATAAAAACAGTTTAATGCAAGAAGTTATAAAAAGTAATCCATAGAAAGAGGCCTGACGAGGTCTGAGAAAAAATGGATTGCTAAAAATAACTTAGAATGGACCGACATGAAGAAGTCGGACCAATCGACATAAAAGCTACAAAAAGTTATAAAAAGTTATCCATAGAAAGAGGCCTGACGAGGTCTGAGAAAAAACGGATTGCTAAAAATAACTTAGAATGGACCGACATGAAGAAGTCAGACCAATCGACATAAAAGCTACAAAAAGTTATAAAAAGTAATCCATAGAAAGAGGCCTGACGAGGTCTGAGAAAAAATGGATTGCTAAAAATAACTTAGAACAGACCGACATGAAGAAATCGGACAGGACCAAAAAAAGCGACAAAGTTATAAAATGTAATCCATAGAAAGAGGCCTGGCCAGCCCTGACTAAAAATGGATTACTAAAAATAACTCGAGAAAGAATCGACAAGAGAAGTCGGACCAACAAAAGGCGTGAGTTAGAAAGGACACAGCTCGTCCTAGAAAGCCACAATACTCTAAAGGTTCCTGGAAGCAAGTCATCAGCTAGCCTCAAAGGTCACTCTTACTAAAGCAGGAAGCAAACAAACACAAAATACAATCAAAAGAGGTCGGACAATAAAGTCCAATACTATAAAGATTCCTAGAAGCATCAAAGGTTGCAAACAAATATACCAAAAAGTTACTACAATAAAAAATTAAAAGGCCACCCGAAGGTCGGACTCTGGACGGCTGACCTCAGTAGCAGTCGAAAAAGTTGGCATAGCAGTAGCTTTAGCTGATGGCTCAGGGCGAGGACCATCCTCCTCATCCTCATCTAGGGCTGGCACAATCTTACCATTTTCAACAACATTATCCAAACTAAAAAGACTCAGGTCGAGCTCGGGAGCAAGAACCCGGACCTGAGCTTTTAGGTTCTCATATGCGTCAGTCACACTGCCAACAAGATGGCCCTGAAGCTCAGCATCATCAGCATAGGCCGACTCAAGTCTCTCCCTGACCTCCAGCAACTCGCCGTAAGTGGTAGTGTAACTCTCCTTTGACCTCTTGGCCATCTCCTCGGCCAAATTCGCAGCCGCCTCAGCCCTGGCAGCCCGAGAATTTTCCTTCTTTAAATCCAACTCCAGCTTAATAACTCTAGCATCCAGCTCGTCCTTCAACCCCTTAATCCTGTCATACTTCGACTTGGCTTCCAGCATAAACGCCTTCGTCGCATGGATGGGAGAGTCTTGAATTGAGTGAAACAAAGCCGCACCCATGTGCACCATCTGAACACTACTTCTGGTGATAAAATCCAGGTGATGCAGGATGGACACATCGTCCATAGAAAGTTGGCCATAAGGGACAATCTGGTTATCAACAAACCCCACAGCATCAAAGCCAGGGACATCCAGATTATAAGGTTCAACAATCTTCTGCTTCTTGGGGGAAGGACCAGTAGCAGAAGGAAAGGCTGCACCAGAGCTCGGCTGGGAAGGATCAGAAGAAGCCAAGTGAACTTGGGGAGTAGGGATGATCTTCCTCGGTCTAGAAGTATCAAAGGTCGACCTCCCCTGGGTACCCTTTGAAGATTCCTCCCCAGAACCTTTGGCCGAAATGTTCTGAGCCGCAGTAGCCTTCCTCGCCCTCTTAAAAGCCTTCATACCATCAGTAGTCTTCACCATCTCTGAAAAAAGAAAATAAAGCAAAGGCCAGAGTTATAAATGAGAAAGGGATATATTGACAAAACAAACAAAATAAAGACAAGGCTAAAAAGAAATCGACAGCTACCCAATTCAGCTCAAAGGAGGGAGGGATTTCCCAAGAACCTCTTCGTATCAAGATGGGGAGGCTCCCCCCAATTTTCCTCCAGTACATGTACAAAGGCTTGCTCGACCTCATCTAACATCTCCCAAGAATACCTAGACACTACCACATTCTTTTGCCAGCATAAGGGGAAGGCAGGTTCATCATTCTGTTCCAAGAAAAAAGGCTGAGCTCCTTCAACAGTTCGGACCTTGAAGTAATAATTCTTGAAATCCGTAAAAGACTCATCATACATGGAAAAAACTTTCTTCCCCTGGGCAGCTCGAAAAGAAACCCAGGAAGCCTTCTTCTTAGCTATCCCAGGTTTTGTTAACAAAAAAGATAAAGAAAGAAAGTTTGAGAAGTTCGGACATCTAATTCTTGGCATAACAATTGAAAGATCTTTATGAAACCCCACGAGTTTGGATGGAGTTGGGATGCGGCTGCATTACACGACCACAACAAGTCAGTCTCAAAGGAAGTAAAAGGGATGTTGATGTTCATTTGGCTGAAAAAGTAATCATAAGCGTAAAAGAATTGACGTTCCCCCTGAGTCAGAGAAGGAAATCAAACCCTGTCATCTGGATCAGGCGCTACCACTTCATAATTCTTTTCCTGATCTCTATTACTACAAAGTCGGTGATGCCTCCTAAGTTGCACGCAATATTCAGAATTCACCACAGAAACACACATCAAAACAAGTGAGTCCAGCCAGTCATACATGCCCTCAGGGACTTTGGAAGACATCTCGACAATGTTTTTGCGAGAAGACATAGGCCAACTAGTCCTACAGTGAGAAAAAAGAAAAATGGGTTACTAATCAAACAGCTCGGACAAATACGGAGATAACTCGGGCAAAAGCATGCAAATGTTAAAAGTCAAATACAGCAGTAAAAGGAAACCCCAAGACTCACACCAAGGTCCAGGGACATCCTTTGGAGGCAGTTATGAGGTAAGAACTAAGTCAACCTAGAAAGAAAGAAATCAACAGTCTATCTCCTAAAAATCTCTCAAAATACAAATCCTCCACCAACATCACTCTACACAAGCAGCAAGAAATCCATTATCATCAGAACAGCAAAGCTACAGTCATCCTCTACCAACAGGCCAAGCAAAAATAGGGAACCCAGAGACGAGCACATATAAGGACGAAAAGAAACAAAAAAAATAGCGATAACCCTAAGGCAGAAAAATTGCTCAAACGAATGTCATAGTAAGAGAGTGCAAGAATCACTGTAAAGATGCAAGCTTTCTGAGGAAAAACAGAAATGAAATGCCACAATCTTTTTTTGAAGGAATCAAGACTCAAATCAGTAAAAAATCACATGCAATAGTTTTCTCCATACAAAAGGTGACTATCAAACACATAAAGGGGGGAAAAGAAAAATGCTAACCTGTAAAAGGATAAGAAGCGAGCGCAAGGAAAAGATCAGAAAGAAACGGCGACAAATCCACACCAGCAAGAAGAGAAGTGCACGAGGGTGTGGGAGAAACGGGGGGAACAGAGCAATGGCAGTAAACAACAAAGTAGAAGGAGACGAAGAAACTGAAAAGTAAATCTTTTTGAAATTCAAAATAAAGATACGAAAGAGGGAAAGAAGGAACGGCAAAAGGAATTAAGAAGCATTAAACCCTCGCACGTTTCCAAGAAAACAAAAACAACTAATTAAATAGGAAAACGTTCCACATTCAAGCCACTAATAGGAGCTCTACAACGAAGATTGACGAAAATTCTTGAGCTCGGCTTCCCCAAAAGAAGTCAAAGTCTAGTAAAAGACACGACCTCAGAAGAAAGACCAAGCTCAAGCGGGGGCACTGTTCATGCCTTGGGTCGAGCTGCACGACCCGGGCTGATGGAAGACAAGTCGACCGACCTCTTCAGGTCAGGATTACCCGAGCTCTTCTCAAAGAGCTCGGCCAAATCGCTACAGGGAGCCTAAGCAGGCCCAAATAAAGGGACGTAGCCCAATTAAAGCCTTAAAACATTGAACACACGGATCACGGCATCGAATGGTACGAGAGGACATTAAAAATACATAATTTAAAATCTTAGGAAGCAGGTTTTCAATCATAGAGCATAATTAGGAAGGAATTATAAAATCATGCAAAGAGTATGAATAAGTGAGTAAAGAGTTGATAAAATCACTCAAACTAGCATAAGATAAACCACAAAATAGTGGTTGATCACCAATCTAAAGTCAACTGAAGCCTGAAAAGATAAAGGCGACTCCCCTCAAGATAAGATGACTTCACTTAGAAGATAAGATAAGATAACTAACTTATCTTATCCGGAAAGGTTAGCCTACACTACTATAAATATGCTGGAGCACCCAGGTATAACTCATACTCTGATTCTACAATAAACTTGCTAAAAGCCCATGCTAACTTAAACATCGAAGTCTCTTGTAGGTACCACCACCTTCTGGTGATCGAGGATCAACACCACCACCAAGTCCAACAGGCCGGACACGACAGCTCCGGCCGCCACTGCAGATCTCGACCGAGATCGACCTATAGTTTCAGGTAACCCTCGGAACAGACATCCTCTTTCATATCTAGCACCACAAAGTCAGTTGGGAAGATAAATTCACCCGCTTTTACTTGCAGATTCTCCACCACTCCATGAGAAAACTTCAATGATCTATCGGCAAGTTGGAGTGCCATCCTTGTTGGTTTAACTTTTTCAATCAGCATTCTCCTTATCACTGAAAGAGGCATCAAGTTGATGCTAGCTCCTAAGTCACAAAGTACTCTTCCAGTGGTGATGTCCCCCTATAGTGCATGGAATTTGGAAACTCCCTGGATCCTTCAATTTTTTAGGAAGGTTCTTCTATATAATAGCACTACACTCTTGGGTCAAAACCACAATTTCTTTGTCTTTCCAACTCCTTTTCTTAGACATGAGTTTCTTCAAGAATTTGGCATATAGAGGCATTTGCTCTAATGCTTCAGTAAAAGGGATATTAATTTGAAGCTTCTTGAAGATTTTAAGGAATTTAGAAAAGTTCTTGTTCCTCACATCCTTTTGAAGCCTTTGAGGGTAGCGGACTCTTGCACATAGAGTTTCAAAGCTTTTTTTTTAGGTGGAGTTGGTTCAGGGGCCTCCTTCTCTTTTAGTTTGCTCACTTCTTCGCTAACTTCTTCACCTTGTGTTTCTTGGCTTGTGAATGGTCCTTCTACCACCTTTCCACTTCTTAGCATGATAGCTTTACATTCTTTCCGTGGGTTATTTTCAGTATCATGGGGAAGATGTTGGTAAGTTTGGCTAGCTACTTAGAGATTTGGCCTATTTGCACCTCCAACTTCCTTATTATGGCATCTTGATTTTACATGTTAGACCTTGTCTCATCTCTAAAGCTCTTCATATCCTCTTTACATCTTTCATAAACTTTTCAAAGAGTAGTTTCAGCCTAGAAAGTCTTTGACTTTTTGAAGATGTTTATGTAGGTTGTGGTGGTTACCTTGGGTTGATTTTAGAGTAGAATTGGTTGTTTTGTAATTTCATATTACTCTGAGATTGGAAATGTGCATTTTGTGGGTTTTTGAATGGTTTTGGTTGCTTGGTTGGTGGTTAAAATTGTTTGTGTTGCGGAAGTTGTTATTGTTGGGGTCATTGCTCCTTTATCCTTGGCTTTGTTGACTTCCCCACACAAAATTTGGATGATTCCTCCATCCAGGATTGAATGTCTTTGAGTAAGGGTCATTTTGTGTCCTGAAAGAGTTTCCCATAAAGTTGACTTGCTCTAGTGGTGGTTGGTCCATGCTGAAATTGTCATAGCTTCATCCAAAGTTAGCTTCCACATTCATGTCATAAGATGGGGTTTGAGTATTGATTGCTGCAACTTGCATCCCACTATTTGTTTGGTAAGTGTTGCCAATTGCTGAGAGGTGGGCTGCATTTGTTGAACCATGAGCTTATTTTGTGCCATGAGAACATATAAAGTGTTAAGCTCCATCACTCCCCTCTTCATGTTCATGTTTCTCTCCGAAGAGTAGAAATATTAATTGTTGGCAATAATATCAATGAGGTCTATTGCTTCTTCAGGAGTTTTCGTATAATGTGAACCCCCTGTTGAGTTATCTAATGAGTTCCTGGATGCTTGGTTAATACTGTCATAGAAAATTTGCAATTGAACCCGATTCGTCAACATGTTTGGTGGACATTTTCTCAGCAATCCTTTGTATCTTTTTCATGCTTCATATAATGATTCTCCCTCAAGTTGTTTGAATGTCTGTACCTCTGTTATCAGCTTAATTATTCTTTGGAGAGAGAAGAACTTAGTCAAGAACTTGTTGACTAAATCCTCTCAAGTAGCAATACTCTCCCTGGAAAAGGTTTCCAACCATTGAGATGCTCTGTCTCTAAAAGAGAAGGAAAACAAGAGCAGTCTATAAGTGTTTGATGGAACTTCATTTATTTCGACAGTGTCACAGATTCTGAGAAAAATGGACAAATGTTGATTTAGATCCTTTTGAGCACTTTCTCTAAATTGACAGTTTTGCTGGATGATGAGTGGATATTTTATACGCATTTTTGCCCTATTTTCATATAGTTTTCATTATGTTTTGTTTAAGTTTTATTAAGTTTTCATAGGTTTTAGTGCAAAATTCACATTTTTGGATTCTACTTTGAGTTTGTGTGTTTTATGGTGATTTCAGGTATTTTTGCAGAAGTCTGATTCATAGACAGAGAAAGGACTGCAAATGCTGTCAGGATCTGACCTCCGTGCACTCGAAGGAGCTTTTCTAGAGCTACAGAAGTCCAAATGGCGCGCTCTGAACGGTTTTGGAAAGCTATCATCTAGAGCTTTCTAGAAATATATAATAGTCTATACTTTAATTTGGAAATAAGGGCCCAAAACTAGCATTCAACACCAGCCACCAGCCCTATTCCTGGTGTCCAGCGCCCACAGGGGAGCAACTGGCATCTAACACCCAAAAGGAAGTCCCTAGCCAGCGTTCAACGCCCCTAAGGGGTACTGGTGGACGAAATTGTGTTCCATGTTCTTTGTACTTGTGTGAGAGTAGCAATATATAATTGTATTGAATCATTATTATGGCTCTTTACTATGTGTGGACACAACTCCGTTCAACTAACCAGCAAGTGCACTGGGTCGTCCAAGTAATACCTTACGTGAGTAAGGGTCGAATCCCACGGAGATTGTTGGTATGAAGCAAGCTATGGTCACCTTGTAAATCTCAGTCAGGCAGATATAAATGGATAATGGTGTTTTCGAATAATAATTAATAAGATAGGGATAGAGGTACTTATGTAAATCATTGGTAGGAATTTCAGATAAGCGAATGGAGATACTTTCGTTCCTCTGAACCTCTGCTTTCCTGCTATCTTCATCCAATCAGTCTTACTCCTTTCCATGGCTGGCTTTATGCAAGGGCATCACCGTTGTCAGTGGCTACATCCCCTCCTCTCAGTGAATAATATGCTCACGCACCCTGTCACGGCACGGCTATTCATCTGTCGGTTCTCGATCATGCTGGAATAGGATTCACCCTCCTTTTGCGTCTGTCACTAACGCCCAACAATCGCGAGTTTGACGCTCTTCACAGTCATTCAATCATTGAATCCTACTCGGAATACCACAGACAAGGTTTAGACTTTCCGGATTCTCTTGAATGCCGCCATCATTCTAGCTTACGCCACGAAGATTCTGGTTAGGAGATCTAAGAGATATTCATTCTAGCTTAATTCATGTAGAATAGAAGTGTTTGTCGGGCACGCGTTCATAAGGGAGAAGGATGATGAGCGTCACACATAATCATCACCTTCATCACGTTCTTGGGTGCGAATGGATATCTTAGAAGCGAAATAAGATGAATTGAATAGAAAACAGAAGTACTTTGCATTAATCTTTGAGGAACAGCAGAGCTCCACACCTTAATCTATGGAGTGTAGAAACTCTACCGTTTGAAAATACATAAGTGAAGGTCCAGGCATGGCCGAGATGGCCAGCCCCTCTGATCTAAGAACCAGGCGTCCAAAGATGCCTAATACAATAGTAAGAGGTCCTATTTATAATAAACTAGCTACTAGGGTTTACATGAGTAAGTATTTTATGTATAAATCCACTTCCGGGGCCCACTTGGTGTGTGTTTGGGCTGAGCTTAAGTGTTTCACGTGCAGAGGCCATTTGTGGAGTTGAACGCCAGTTTTTGTGCCAGTTTGGGCGTTCAACTCTGGTTTTGGATCCTTTTCTGGCGCTGGACGCCAGATTTGGGTAGAAAGCTGGCGTTGAACGCCAGTTTACGTCGTCAATTCTTGGCCAAAGTATGGACTATTATATATTGCTGGAAAGCCCTGGATGTCTACTTTCCAACGCAATTAGAAGCGCGCCATTTCGAGTTCTGTAGCTCCAGAAAATCCACTTTGAGTGCAGGGAGGTCAGAATCCAACAGCATCAGCAGTCCTTTTTCAACCTCTGAATCTGATTTCTGCTCAAGTCCCTCAATTTCAGCCAGAAAATACCTGAAATCACAGAAAAACACACAAACTCATAGTAAAGTCCAGAAATGTGAATTTAACACAAAATCTATTAAAAACATCCCTAAAATTAACTAGATCCTACTAAAAACATACTAAAAACAATGTCAAAAAGCGTATAAATTATCCGCTCATCACAACACCAAACTTAAATTGTTGCTTGTCCCCAAGCAACTGAAAATCAAAATAGGATAAAAAAGAATAGAATATACTATAAATTCCAAACTATCAATGAAACAGAGCTTCAATCATATGAACGGGACTTATAGCTTTTTGCCTCTTGAATAGTTTTGGCATCTCACTTTATCCATTGAGGTTCAGAATGATTGGCATCTATAGGAACTTCAGATTTCGAATAGTGTTATTGACTCTCTTAGTTCAGTATGATGATTCTTGAACACAGCTTCTTTATGAGTCTTGGCCGTGGCCATAAGCATTTTGTTTTCCAGTATTACCACCGGATACATAAATGCCACAGACGCATAATTGGGTGAACCTTTTCAGATTGTGACTCAGCTTTGCTAAAGTCCCCAATTAGAGGTGTCCAGGGTTCTTAAGCACACTCTTTTTTTTTGCTTTGGACCTTGACTTTAACCGCTCAGTCTCAAGTTTTCACTTGACACCTACACGCCACAAGCACATGGTTAGGGACAGCTTGGTTTAGCCGCTTAGACCAGGATTTTATTCCTTTAGGCCCTCCTACCACTGATGCTCAAAGCCTTGGGATCCTTTTTATTTCCCTTGCCTTTTTGGTTTTAAGGGTTATTGGCTTTTTGCTCTTGCCTCTTGGTTTTAAGAGCTTTGGCTTTTTCTGCTTGCTTTTTCTTTTTCTTTCTATATTTTTTTTTTCTTTTTTCGCCTATTTTATTTTTTTTTTTGCAAGCTTTGTTCTTTGCTGCTTTTTCTTGCTTCAAGAATCATTTTTATGATTTTTCAGATTATCAAATAACATGTCTCCTAGTCATCATTCTTTCAAGAGCCAACATATTTAACATTCTTAAACAACAACTTTAAAAGACATATGCACTGTTCAAGCATACATTCAGAAAACAAGAAGCATTGTCACCACATCAATATAATTAAACTAAGTTCAAGGATAAATTCGAAACTCATGTACTTCTTGTTCTTTTGAATTAAAACATTTTTCATTTAAGAGAGGTGATGGATTCATAGGACATTAATAACTTTAAGACATAGTTACTAACTACTAATGATCATGTAATGAAGACACAAACACAGATAAGCACATAACATAGAAAACGAAAAACAGAAGAAATAAGAACAAGGAATGAATCCACCTTAGTGATGTCCTTGAGCTCTTCTATGTCTCTTCCTTGTCTTTGCTGCTCCTCCTTCATTGCTTTTAGATCTTCTCTGATTTCATGAAGGATGATGGAGTGCTCTTGATGTTCCACCCTTAGTTGCTTCCAATAATTGTGTGGAAGAAAATGTATCCCCTGAGGTATCTCAGGGATCTCTTGATTTTCAGTCAAATGTTCTACCACTGAGCTATAGACCCTTGATGGAAGCTTTTGTCTTCCCTTTCCTCTTTCTAGAGGTTTTTCTGCCCTTAGGTGCCATCAATGGTTATGAAAGAAACAAAAAAAGCTCTGCTTTTACCACACCAAACTTAGAATGTTGCTCGCCCTCGAGCAAAAGAAGAAAGAATAGAAGAATAAGAAGAAGATATGGAGGAGATGGAGGGAGATGTGTATTCAGCCATATGGGTGGGATTGGGTGGGAAAGAGATGTTGAATTTTGAAGGAAAGTGGGTGTTTGGATGTGAGTGGTAAAGGGTTAATAGGGAAGGGTGTTTATTGGGAATAGAGGATGATTGAGAAGAGAGAAGAGAGTGAGTGGAGGTAGGTGGGGATCCTGTGAGGTCCACAGATCCTGAGGTGTCAAGGCATTTACATCCCTGCACCAATTTAGGCATGCAAAATGCCCTTGCACACAACTCTGGGCGTTCAGCGCCAGGTTGGTGCCCATTTTGGGCGTTCAACGCCCCTTTGCTGCCATTTCTGGCGTTGAACGCCAGAACCATGCTTGTTCTGGGCGTTCAGCGCCAGGATGCTCCCATTCTGGGCGTTCAGCGCCAGAACTATGCTCTGTTCTGGTGTTTGAATGCCAGACAGATGCTCCTCCAGGGTGTGATTTTTCTTCTGCTGTTTTTGATTCCGTTTTTAATTTTTTTGTTTATTTTGTGACTCCACATGATCATGAACCTAAGAAAACATGAAAAACAATAAAAATAAGAATTAGATAAACATTGGGTTGCCTCCCAACAAGCGCTTCTTTAATGTCAATAGCTTGACAGTGGGCTCTCATGGAGCCTCACAGATGTGCAGAGCTTTGTTGAGACTCTCCAACACCAAACTTAGAGTTTGGATATGGGAGTTCAACACCAAACTTAGAGTTTGGTTGTGGCCTCCCAACACCAAACTTAGAGTTTGACTGTGGGGGCTCTGGTTGACTCTGCTTGGAGAGAAGCTTTTTCTGCTTCCTCTCCATGGTTGCAGAGGGGGATCCTTGAGTTTTAAACACAAGGGAGTTCTCATTCCATTGAAGGAATATTTCACCTCTGTCAACATCAATCACAGCTCTTGCTGTGGCCAGGAAAGGTCTTCCTAGGATGATGGATTCATCCTCTTCCTTTCCAGTATCCAGGACTATGAAATCAGCAGGGATGTAAAGGCCTTCAACCTTTACTAACACGTCCTCTACTTGTCCATAAGCCTGTTTTCTAGAGCTGTCTGCCATCTCTAATGAGATTTTAGCAGCTTGCACCCCATAGATTCCAAGTTTCTCTATTACAGAGAGGGGCATGAGGTTTATTCCTGAACCAAGGTCACACAGAGCCTTAAAGATCATGGTGCCTATGGTACAGGGTATTATGAACTTTCCAGGATCCTGTCTCTTCTGAGGCAATGTCAGTTAATCCAGATCACTTAGTTCATTGATGAACAAGGGAGGTTCAACTTCCCAAGTATCAATGCCAAATAATTTGGCATTTAGCTTCATGATTGCACCAAGAAACTTGGCAGTTTGCTCTTCAGTAACATCCTCATTCTCTTCAGAAGAGGAATACTCATCAGAGCTCATGAAGGGCATAAGGAGGTTCAATGGGATCTCTATGGTCTCTAGATGGGCCCCAGAGTCCTTTGGTTCCTCAGAGGGAAGCTCCTTATTGACCACTTGACGTCCCAGGAGGTCTTCCTCCTTGGGATTCACGTCCTCTCCTCTCCTCACAGGTTCGGCCATGGCGCTTATGTCAATGGCCTTGCACTCTCCTTTTGGGTTCTCTTCTGTATTGCTTGGGAGAGTACTAGGAGGGATTTCAGTGATCCTTTTACTCAGCTGGCCCACTTGTGCTTCCAGATTTCTAATGGAAGACCTTGTTTCATTCATGAAACTTACAGTGGCTTTAGATAGATCAGAGACTAGATTTGCTAAATTAGAAGCATTTTGTTCAGAGTTCTCTGTCTGTTGCTGAGTTGATGATGGAAAAGGCTTGCTATTGCTAAACCTGTTTCTTCCACCATTATTAAAGCCTTGTTGAGGCTTTTGATCCTTCCATGAGAAATTTGGATGATTTCTCCATGATGAGTTATAGGTGTTTCCATAAGATTCACCTAAGTAATTCACCTCCGCTATTGCAGGGTTCTCAGGATCATAAGCTTCTTCTTCAGAAGATGCTTCTTGAGTACTGTTGGATGCAGCTTGCATTCCATGCAGACTCTGAGAGATTATATTGACTTGCTGAGTCAATATTTTATTCTGAGCCAATATGGCATTCAGAGTATCAACTTCAAGAACTCCCTTCTTCATAGGCGTCCCATTACTCACAGGATTCCTTTCAGAAGTGTACATGAACTGGTTATTAGCAACCATGTCAATGAGTTCTTGAGCTTCTGCAGGCGTTTTCTTTAGGTGAATGGATCCACCTGCAGAAGTGTCCAGTGACATCTTTGATAGCTCAGATAAACCATCATAGAATATATCCAGGATGGTCCATTCTGAAAGCATGTCAGAAGGACACTTTTTGGTCAACTGTTTGTATCTTTCCCAAGCTTCATAGAGAGATTCACCTTCTTTTTGTCTGAAGGTTTGAACATCAGCTCTAAGCTTGCTCAGCTTTTGAGGAGGAAAGTACTTGGCTAAGAAAGCCGTGACCAGCTTATCCCAAGAGTTCAAGCTGTCTTTGGGTTGAGAATCCAACCATAATCTAGCTCTGTCTCTTACAGCAAAAGGGAAAAGCATGAGCCTGTAGACTTCAGGATCTATTCCATTAGTCTTAACAGTATCACATATCTGCAAGAATTCAGTTAAGAACTGAAAAGGATCTTCAGATGGAAGTCCATGAAACTTGCAGTTCTGCTGCATCAGAGAAACTAATTGAGGTTTCAGCTCAAATTTGTTTGCTCCAATGGCAGGAATGGAGATGCTTCTTCCATGTAAATTGGAATTAGGTACAGTAAAGTCACCAAGCATCCTCCTTGCATTATTATTATTTTCGGCTGCCATCTCCTCTTCTTGTTTGAAAATTCCTAACAGGTGCTTACTGGTTAGTTGTAATTCAGAGTCCTTTCAGGTTCTGGATCTGCTTCAACAAGAATATTCTTGTCCTTGCTCCCGCTCATATGACAAAGAAGAAGGCACAGAAAAATAATAATAATAGAGATCCTTCTTTTTTTTTTTTTGAATGAGGGAGAGATGTTAGTAGATGAATAAAAAAAAGAGAAGGAGATGAGAGAGAAGAGAATTTTCGAAAATAATTTTTGAAAAAGAGTTAGTGATTTTTGAAAATAGTTTTTGAAAAATGTTAGTAATTTTCGAAAATTTTTGAAATCAAAAATAGAAAATAAAAATAATTAGTTAATTAAAAAGAAATTTTTGAAAAAGAAGGAAGATATTTTCGAAAATGAGAGAGAGAGAGTTAGTTAGGTGGTTTTGAAAAAGTTAAGAAACAAACAAAAAGTTAGTTAGTTAGTTGAAACAAATTTTGAAAAGATAAGAAGATAGGAAGTTAGGAAAGATATTTGAAAAGATATTTTTGAAAAAGATAAGATAAGAAGATATTTTTGAAAAGATATGATTGAAATTTGTTTTGAAAAAGATTTGATTTTTGAAATCACAATTAATGACTTGATTCACAAGAAATCACAAGATATGATTCTAGAACTTAAAGTTTGAATCTTTCTTAACAAGCAAGTAACAAACTTGAAATTTTTGAATCAAAACATTAATTGCTATTGTTATTTTCGAAAATTTGGTATAAAAATAAGAAAAAGATTTTTGAAAAATATTTTTGGAATTTTCGAAAATAACTAAGAAATTTTGAAAAAGATTTGATTTTTGAAAAAAAAAAGATTTTGAAAAAGATAAGATTTTCAAATTGAAAATTTGATTTGACTCATAAGAAACAACTTGATTTTAAAAATTTTTGAAAAAGTCAACTCAAATTTTCGAATTTGATGAGAGAAAAAGGGAAAGATATTTTTTTTTTATTTTTTTGAATTTTTATGAAAACATGAAAATTATGCAATGCATGAAATTTTTAGATCAAAACAATGAATGCATGCAAGAATGCTATGAATGTCAAGATGAACACCAAGAACACTATGAAGAACATGATGAACATCAAGAACATATTTTTGAAAAAAATTTTAATGTAAAGAAAACATGCAAGACACCAAACTTAGAATTCTTTAATGCTTACGCACTAAGAATTCAAGAATGCATATGATAAACATGAAAAGACACAAAACAAAAAATCATCAAGATCAAACAAGAAGACTTACCAAGAACAACTTGAAGATCATGAAGAACACCATGAATGCATGATATTTTCGAAAAAATGCAAGATGCATATGCAAGTGACACCAAACTTATGATATGACTCAAGACTCAAACAAGAAACACAAAAATATTTTTGATTTTTATGATTTTCTAATTTTTTTTTGGATTTTTATTTTATTTTTTTCGAAAAATAATTTTGAAAAAGAAAATAAGGATTCCAAAATTTTTAATATGAATTCCAGGAATCTTATGCTCTAAAGCTCCAATCAAAGGGTCAGGCATGGCTTAATAGCCAGCCAAGCTTTAGTATGTAACTCAGACATGACACGCCTGACATTCCTTACATTCAACAGCCAATTGGCTAAGAAAGATAAAGAAGCTCTTCTCTTGAGTATAAGAATTGAGACATGGCTTTACAGCCAGCCAGGCTTCAACATGCTCCATGAAACACTAGAATTCATTCTTAAAAATTCTGAAAGGAAAATATATTTTTGAAAACATTTTTATTTTAAAATTTTTTTTTTCGAAAACAAAGGAAGAATTTTTGAAAGATTTTTGAAAAATTTTTTGAAAACAAGACAAAAAGAAAATTACCTAATCTGAGCAACAAGATGAACCGTCAGTTGTCCAAACTCGAACAATCCCCGGCAACGTCGCCAAAAACTTGGTGGACGAAATTGTGTTCCATGTTCTTTGTACTTGTGTGAGAGTAGCAATATATAATTGTATTGAATCATTATTATGGCTCTTTACTAAGTGTGGACACAACTCCGTTCAACTAACCAGCAAGTGCACTGGGTCGTCCAAGTAATACCTTACGTGAGTAAGGGTCGAATCCCACGGAGATTGTTGGTATGAAGCAAGCTATGGTCACCTTGTAAATCTCAGTCAGGCAGATATAAATGGATAATGGTGTTTTCGAATAATAATTAATAAGATAGGGATAGAGGTACTTATGTAAATCATTGGTAGGAATTTCAGATAAGCGAATGGAGATACTTTCGTTCCTCTGAACCTCTGCTTTCCTGCTATCTTCATCCAATCAGTCTTACTCCTTTCCATGGCTGGCTTTATGCAAGGGCATCACCGTTGTCAGTGGCTACATCCCCTCCTCTCAGTGAATAATATGCTCACGCACCCTGTCACGGCACGGCTATTCATCTGTCGGTTCTCGATCATGCTGGAATAGGATTCACCCTCCTTTTGCGTCTGTCACTAACGCCCAACAATCGCGAGTTTGAAGCTCGTCACAGTCATTCAATCATTGAATCCTACTCGGAATACCACAGACAAGGTTTAGACTTTCCGGATTCTCTTGAATGCCGCCATCATTCTAGCTTACGCCACGAAGATTCTGGTTAGGAGATCTAAGAGATATACATTCTAGCTTAATTCATGTAGAACAGAAGTGTTTGTCGGGCACGCGTTCATAAGGGAGAAGGATGATGAGCGTCACACATAATCATCACCTTCATCACGTTCTTGGGTCCGAATGGATATCTTAGAAGCGAAATAAGATGAATTGAATAGAAAACAGAAGTACTTTGCATTAATCTTTGAGGAACAGCAGAGCTCCACACCTTAATCTATGGAGTGTAGAAACTCTACCGTTTGAAAATACATAAGTGAAGGTCCAGGCATGGCCGAGATGGCCAGCCCCTCTGATCTAAGAACCAGGCGTCCAAAGATGCCTAATACAATAGTAAGAGGTCCTATTTATAATAAACTAGCTACTAGGGTTTACATGAGTAAGTATTTGATGTATAAATCCACTTCCGGGGCCCACTTGGTGTGTGTTTGGGCTGAGCTTAAGTGTTGCACGTGCAGAGGCCATTTGTGGAGTTGAACGCCAGTTTTTGTGCCAGTTTGGGCGTTCAACTCTGGTTTTGGATCCTTTTCTGGCGCTGGACGCCAGATTTGGGTAGAAAGCTGGCGTTGAACGCCAGTTTACGTCATCAATTCTTGGCCAAAGTATAGACTATTATATATTTCTGGAAAGCCCTGGATGTCTAATTTCCAACGCAATTGGAAGCGCACCATTTCGAGTTCTGTAGCTCCAGAAAATCCACTTTGAGTGCAGGGAGGTCAGAATCCAACAGCATCAGCAGTCCTTTTTCAACCTCTGAATCTGATTTCTGCTCAAGTCCCTCAATTTCAGCCAGAAAATACCTGAAATCATAGAAAAACACACAAACTCATAGTAAAGTCCAGAAATGTGAATTTAACACAAAATCTATTAAAAACATCCCTAAAAGTAACTAGATCCTACTAAAAACATACTAAAAACAATGTCAAAAAGCGTATAAATTATCCGCTCATTACACCAAACTTAAATTGTTGCTTGTCCCCAAGCAACTGAAAATCAAAATAGGATAAAAAAGAATAGAATATACTATAAATTCCAAACTATCAATGAAACAGAGCTTCAATCATATGAGCGGGACTTATAGCTTTTTGCCTCTTGAATAGTTTTGGCATCTCACTTTATCCATTGAGGTTCAGAATGATTGGCATCTATAGGAACTTCAGATTTCGAATAGTGTTATTGACTCTCTTAGTTCAGTATGATGATTCTTGAACACAGCTTCTTTATGAGTCTTGGCCGTGGCCCTAAGCATTTTGTTTTCCAGTATTACCACCGGATACATAAATGCCACAGACGCATAATTGGGTGAACCTTTTCAGATTGTGACTCAGCTTTGCTAAAGACCCCAATTAGAGGTGTCCAGGGTTCTTAAGCACACTCTTTTTTTTTGCTTTGGACCTTGACTTTAACCGCTCAGTCTCAAGTTTTCACTTGACACCTACACGCCACAAGCACATGGTTAGGGACAGCTTGGTTTAGCCTCTTACACCAGGATTTTATCCCTTTAGGCCCTCCTATCCACTGATGCTCAAAGCCTTGGGATCCTTTTTATTTCCCTTGCCTTTTTGGTTTTAAGGGTTATTGGCTTTTTGCTCTTGCCTCTTGGTTTTAAGAGCTTTGGCTTTTTCTGCTTGCTTTTTCTTTTTCTTTCTATATTTTTTTTTTCTTTTTTCGCCTATTTTATTTTTTTTTTCTGCAAGCTTTGTTCTTTGCTGCTTTTTCTTGCTTCAAGAATCATTTTTATGATTTTTCAGATTATCAAATAACATGTCTCCTAGTCATCATTCTTTCAAGAGCCAACATATTTAACATTCTTAAACAACAACTTCAAAAGACATATGCACTGTTCAAGCATACATTCAGAAAACAAGAAGCATTGTCACCACATCAATATAATTAAACTAAGTTCAAGGATAAATTCGAAACTCATGTACTTCTTGTTCTTTTGAATTAAAACATTTTTCATTTAAGAGAGGTGATGGATTCATAGGACATTAATAACTTTAAGACATAGTTACTAACTACTAATGATCATGTAATGAAGACACAAACACAGATAAGCACATAACATAGAAAACGAAAAACAGAAGAAATAAGAACAAGGAATGAATCCACCTTAGTGATGTCCTTGAGCTCTTCTATGTCTCTTCCTTGTCTTTGCTGCTCCTCCTTCATTGCTTTTAGATCTTCTCTGATTTCATGAAGGATGATGGAGTGCTCTTGATGTTCCACCCTTAGTTGCTTCCAATAATTGTGTGGAAGAAAATGTATCCCCTGAGGTATCTCAGGGATCTCTTGATTTTCAGTCAAATGTTCTACCACTGAGCTATAGACCCTTGATGGAAGCTTTTGTCTTCCCTTTCCTCTTTCTAGAGGTTTTTCTGGCCTTAGGTGCCATCAATGGTTATGGAAGAAACAAAAAAAGCTCTGCTTTTACCACACCAAACTTAGAATGTTGCTCGCCCTCGAGCAAAAGAAGAAAGAATAGAAGAATAAGAAGAAGATATGGAGGAGATGGAGGGAGATGTGTATTCGGCCATATGGGTGGGATTGGGTGGGAAAGAGATGTTGAATTTTGAAGGAAAGTGGGTGTTTGGATGTGAGTGGTAAAGGGTTAATAGGGAAGGGTGTTTATTGGGAATAGAGGATGATTGAGAAGAGAGAAGAGAGTGAGTGGAGGTAGGTGGGGATCTTGTGAGGTCCACAGATCCTGAGGTGTCAAGGCATTTACATCCCTGCACCAATTTAGGCATGCAAAATGCCCTTGCACACAACTCTGGGCATTCAGCGCCAGGTTGGTGCCCATTTTGGGCGTTCAACGCCCCTTTGCTGCCATTTCTGGCGTTGAACGCCAGAACCATGTTTGTTCTAGGCGTTCAGCACCAGGATGCTCCCATTCTGGGCGTTCAGCGCCAGAACTATGCTCTGTTCTGGCGTTTGAACGCCAGACAGATGCTCCTCCAGGGTGTGATTTTTCTTTTGCTGTTTTTGATTCCATTTTTAATTTTTTTGTTTATTTTGTGACTCCACATGATCATGAACCTAAGAAAACATGAAAAACAATAAAAATAAGAATTAGATAAACATTGGGTTGCCTCCCAACAAGCGCTTCTTTAATGTCAATAGCTTGACAGTGGGCTCTCATGGAGCCTCACAGATGTGCAGAGCTTTGTTGAGACTCTCCAACACCAAACTTAGAGTTTGGATATGGGAGTTCAACACCAAACTTAGAGTTTGGTTGTGGCCTCCCAACACCAAACTTAGAGTTTGACTGTGGGGGCTCTGGTTGACTCTGCTTGGAGAGAAGCTTTTTCTGCTTCCTCTCCATGGTTGCAGAGGGGGATCCTTGAGTTTTAAACACAAGGGAGTTCTCATTCCATTGAAGGAATACCTGAGGTGAGTCAAGGTTGATCCCACGAGGATTGTTGGTTTGAGCAAGCAGTGGACACTTTGGAGATCTTAGTTAGGCGGATAGAAATTGTAGTTTATCACGAAAAGCATATAAAACAAATAAATAGAATGTTACTGGATAGATAGGAATTCAATAGTGATAGATTGGTTGAGGCTTCGGAGATGCTTTGTCTTTTCGGATTAACTTTTCTTACTGTCTTCTTCAATAACCTTCTGATTCCTTCAATGGCAGCCGTAAGTGATCAACTCATATCCTCTCATCAAGTTAACCTCAACTACTGCAGTAATCCACCATGTTGAAGTGACTCATGTCCTCTCATCAAGCCACCTCTAGGGTTCTCACTGTAGCAGAAGATGAAGCTCTAAGCAGTCCACTCCCTTTCACCATCCTACTCAAGGTGCCACAGACAAGGCATATCTTCCAGATCAGAAAGTGCTGCTTCTCTGACTCTAGCCTAAATGACACAGAAACTTCATGCACCTATAGTCAACCGGATCATATGTCACATATCCAAAGTTGCTCAGATGCTCTATAGGAATCCGCAATACAATCTCTAGCTTTAGTTCAACGCTATCCAGGTCAAGAATTGCACGGAACCCATGTTGAACAAGGGTGATTGTCACGGGTCACCCTCAATTCATAAGATGAAGAACGAGGTTGCATAAGAGAATAGAATCAGACATATTGAATGAAAACAGTAATATTATTAATCCATGAAACTCAAGAGAGCTCCTAACCTTTTAGGAGGTTAGTGACTCATGCTGACTTAAAAATATAATGAAAAGTTTGAATGGGCAAGAGTTCTCTAACAAGGGTGAACTCTTGTATATATATACTAATCTGCTAACTAAGGATTACAGAAATATGATAAACTACACTTAGGAGTGCGAAAATCCACTTCCGGGGCCCACTCAGTGAGTGTCTGGGCTGAGCTTTGAGTGTCTCCACGAGCTAGGGTCTCTTAGGGGCGTTGAACGCTGGCTAGGGACCCCCTTTTAGGCATTGAACTCCAGTTGCTCCCCTATGGGTGCTGGACACCAGGAATGGGGCTGGTAGCTGGCGTTGAATGCTAATTTTGGGCCTTCATTTCTGAAACAAAGTATGGATAATTAATGTTTCTGGAAAGCCCTAGATGTTAGCTTTCCATAGCCATTGAGAGCATGCCATTTTGACTTCTATAGCTCTAGAGAAGCTACTTCGAGTGCACGAAGGTCAGATCCTGACAGCATCTGCAGTCTTTTCTCTTCTTCTGAATTAGACTTCTGCTCAAGCTCCTCAATTTCAGCCTGAAAATACCTGAAATCACCATAAAATACACAAACTCAAAGTAGAATCCGAAAATGTGAATTTTGCACTAAAACCTATGAAAACATAATAAAACTTAAACAAAACACAATTAAAACTATATGAAAATGATGCCAAAAAGCGTATAAAATATCCGCTCATCAGAACACCAAACTTAAACTGTTGCTTGTCCCCAAGCAACCAAAAACAAATTAGGATAAAAATAAATAGAAGGATGCAATAAATCTCAGAGTTTTCAATAAAGCTCAGTTTCGATTAGATGAGCCAGACTAGTAGCTTTTTGCTTCTGAACAGTTTTGGCATCTCACTTTCCATTGAAGCTCAGAATGTTTGGCATCTTTAGGATCTCAGAATCCAGATGATATTATTGATTCTCCTAGCCAAGATCTTTTTGATTCTTGAACACAGCTTCTTTAGACTGTTGGTCGTGACCATAAGCACTTTGTTTTCTAGTATTACCACCAGATACATAAATGCTACAGACACTTTAACTTGGTGAACCCCTTAGGATTGTGACTCAGCTTTGCTAGAGTCGCCAGCCAGTGGTGTCCAGAGTTTTAAGCATACTCTTTGCTTTGGACCACGACTTTTTACTGCTCAGTCTCAAGTTTTTTACTTGAAACCTTCAAACCACAAGCATATAGTTAGGCTAAGATATTTCTTTTAGGTCTTCCTAACTATTGATGCTCAAAGCCTTGGATCCTTGCTCTTGCCTTTTGATTTTAAGAGATATTGGCTTTTTGCTCTTGCCTTTTGATTTAAAGAGCTATTGGCTTTTTCTACTTTTTATTTCTTTTTTGCATTTTTTTTTGCATATTATTATTTTTTTCCTTTTCTTTTATTGCTTTTTTGCTGCTTTTTCTTGCTTCAAGAATCAATTTTAGGATTTTTCAGATCATCAATAATACTTCTCTTTTATCATCATTCTTTCAAGAGCGAACATTCTTTAACTCCAACATCAAATATGCACTATTTATTCATACATTCAGAAAACAAAAGCAATGCCACCACATCAAATAATTGTACTATTCTTAATATAATACTCGAAATTCATGCATCTTACTTTTCTTTTTCAATTTTTTTTTCTTTTTAAGCAAGGTGAGAGATGCATGGAATATTTCATAGCTTTAAGACATAAAGATGATCATGCACTAGAAACAGACAATAAAACAAAATAAATAGAAAACAGAAAAAATTAACATAGGCAACATGAGAGTAAAGGGAATGAATCCACCTTAGTGATGGCGGCTACTACTCCTTTTAGAGGATCCAATTGAGTGCTTGATTTCTTCTATGTCACGCCCCTGCCTCTGTTGTTCTTTCCTCATGGTTCTTTGATCTTCTCTTATGTCATGGAGGATGGTGGAATGCTCTTGATGTCCCATCCTTAGTTGATCCATGCTGGAGCTGAATTTTCCTATAGAAGTGTGCAATTGGTCCCAATAGCCTTGGGGATGAAAATGCATCCCTTGAGGCATCTCAGAGATTTCTTGTTGAGGTAGCTCTACATGCTCTTGCTATGGTCCATGTGCTAACTCTCTAATTCTCTCCATCCTTGTTTTAGTGATGGGCTTATCCTCTTCAATAGGAATGTCTCCTTCTATGACAATTCCAGCTGAATTGCATAGGTGACAGATAAGGTAGGGGAATGCCAAACTTGCTAAGGGAGAAGGCTTTTTAGCTTTCTTGTACAATTCTTGAGGTATTATCTCATGTACTTCCACCTCACATCCAATCATGATGCAATGAATTATGATGGCTCTGTCAATGGTCACTTCTGACCGATTTCTAGTAGGAATGATAGAACGTTGGATGAATTCCAACCATCCTCTAGATACAGGCTTGAGGTCAAGCCTTCTCAGTTGGATAAGCTTGCCTTGAACATCCCTCTTCCACTGAGATCCTTCCACACAAATGTCTGAAAGGACTTGGTCTATTCTCTGGTCAAAATTAACTCTCCTAGTTTAAGGATGTGGGTTTCCTTGCATCAGTGACAAATGGAGTGCCAACCTTACACTCTCCGGGCTGAAATCCAAGAGACGCCCTCAGACCCTGGGACTTAGGACTTGGGTTCACGCTTGTATCATGATTTTTTGTGACCTATGTATTGGCATAGAACTCTTGTACCATCAAGATCCCAACTTCTGAGATAGGATTGGTTAGGACTTCCCAACCCCTCCTCCAGATTTCTCTTCGGTTCTCCGGGTACTCATTCTTTTTTAGCCTTAAGGGGACTTCAGGAATCACCCTCTTCTTTGCCACTACTTCATAGGAGTGGTCTTGATAGGCTTTGGTGATGAATCTCTCCATCTCCCAAGATTCGGAGGTGGAAGCAACTGCTTTTCCTTTCCTCTTTCTAGAGGATTCTCCAACTTTGGGTGCCATAAATGTGAATGAAAAGCAAAAAGCTAGGCTTTTTCAACACCAAACTTAAAAACTTTGCTCATCCTCGAGCAAAATATGAAGAAAAGAGTAGTAGAAGAAGAGAATAAAGGAGATGTAGAGGGGTAGTGGATTCGGCCAATAAGGGCTTTAGTGTATGAATGGTGTGTGTATGAAGGGTAGGAAGAAGGGGTATTTATAGGAGTGGGATAGATTGGGGTTCGAATGAATGGGTGGAATTTGGGTGGAAAATTTTGAATTTGAAGTGGGTGGAGTTGGTGGGAGTTATGATGGTTTTGGAAAGTGATATGGATGTGATTGGGGTAGGGTTTATAGGGAAGAGTGTATGGGGAAGAGTGAAAGGAAGAGAGAGAAGAAGGTGGGGTAGGTGGAGATTCTGTGGGATCCACTGATCTTGAGGGGCTAGGGAATTCGAGTTTCCTGCCCCCCTGTGGGCGTTGAACGCCCAGCTCTTGCTCCTGGCAGGGATTCAACACCAACTATATGCCTCTCATTGGGCGTTGAACGCCCATTGGGGTGTTCCTGCTTTGCGTTCAACGCCAGGTTTCTGTCCCATCACTGGCTTTTACGCCAACACTGTGCTCCCTGGCTGGCGTTTAATGCCAACAATGTGCTTTTCATGGGCATTAAACGCCCACTCTGGCCTCCCTGGCTGGCGTTCAACGCCAGCAAGGTCTCTTCTCCAGGGTGTTTGGTTTCTATCTCTGACTATTTCTGTTTCTGTTTAACTACTGCACATGATCATAAACTCAAAGAAAACATGAAAAATTAAACTAATATAACTTAAATTTAAAGAAAAATAAGAAAACATTAATTATTGATGGGTTGCCTCCGAACAAGTGCTTCTTTAACGTCACTAGCTTAACGGTTAGCTCCTTACGAAGATGGATAAGGGCTCAGAATTTTGCCCCTTATAGTGAATTTCTTACCTGTGCTCTCATGGATAAGTTTCACATGTTCTAGAGACAGGATCCTATTCACAGTGTGTCGAATGACAAGATTGTCAGTGAAGATAATTCTCATGCCCAGTGAGAGGCCTTCAATGGGGATTTTATTATCCCTTGGGCACTTTCTTACTACCATTCCTCTTAGAGCTTGATGATGGCTACCCCACACCAAACTTAGAATTGGTGTTTGGGGCTCTGTTAGACTCTGTACTCAGAGGGGAGTTGTTGAAGTACTTCATATTTATGAAAGGTGCTTCCTTCAGTTGAGGTAGAATGAGGTTTATAAACCTTGAACACAAGATAGTCCTCACCTAATTGCAGGACAAGTGCTCCTCTATCTACATCAATTACAGCCTTGGCTGTAGCTAGGAAGGGTCTTTCAACGATGATGGATTCATCCTCTTCCTCTCCAATATCCAGGATTATAAAATCAGCAGGGATGTAAAGGTCTTCAACCTTCACCAAGACATCCTCTACTAGTTCATAAGCCTTTTTCATGGACTTGTCTGCCATCTCTAGTGAGATTCTTACAGTTTGTATCTCAAAGATTTCAAGCCTCTCCATTACAGAGAGAGGCATGAAGTTTATGCTTGACCCTAGGTCACACAGAGCCTTATCAAAGGTCATGTTGCCTATGTTGAAAAGAATTAAGAAGCGTCTGGAATCCGGTTTCTTCTAAGGTAACTTTTGCTGAACCAAGGCATTGAGTTTCTTGGGGAGCACTGGAGGTTCTTCCTCTAATGGCTCTATGCCAAATAGCTTGGCACTCAGCTTCATTAAAATTTCTAGGTACCGAGCAACTTGCTCTTCCCTTGTTTCCTCTTCCTCATCAGAGGAGTAGTACTCTGCAGATTCAATGATCTTCAACCAAGCATTTAAGGAAACTTTAATGAGCTCCTCATGAACCTTTGGTTTCATAAGTTCTTTAGTAGGGAAGTTCTCAGTGGGATGAGGGTTGACAAGTATCCCTATTGTGGCATTTAACGCCAGGACTTGTGTTTCTTTGGGCCTTGAACGCCCATCATGGATACCTTCACTAGCGTTCAACGCCAACTTTTGTGCTGCCTTGCGCATTGAATGCCCAGTAAGGAACTCTTTACTGGCGTTCAACGCCAGTGATGATGGTGTTTTGGGCGTTGAACGCCCAGTAAGGACCTCCTTACTGGCGTTCAATGCCAGTGATGGTGGCTTGTTGGGCATTGAATGCCTAACAAAATCTTCCTTACTGGCATTCAATGCTAGTGATAGTGCTTCCTTGGGCATTGAACGCCCAGTAAGGTCTTCCTTACTAGCGTTCAATGCCAGATTACCTCCTTCAGGTTCGGCCTAAGCTTCTATAGTGACGACCTTGCACTCTTCTCTTGGGTTCACTTCAGTGTTACTGGGAAGAGTGTTAGGAGGGATCTCAGAAATTCTCTTGCTCAGTTGACCAACTTGTACCTCCAGATTTTTTATGGAAGACCTAGTTTCTGTTATAAAACTGTGAGTGGTCTTAGAGAGTTCAAAGACTATGGTTGCTAAGTTAGAAAGACTCTGCTCAAAAGTCTCCATCTGTTGCTAAGAAGATGGGAATGGTGGTCTGTTGTTGAACCTATTCTGGGTTCTTCTACCTTGATTATTGTTGAAGCCTTGCTGGGGCTTCTGTTGATCCTTCCATGAAGGGTTAGGATGATTTCTCCATGAGGAGTTGTAGGTGTTTCCATAGGTTTCTCCCATGTAATTCACCTCTTTCATCGTGGGCTGATCTGGATCAAAGGCATCTCCATCAGAGGATGTGTCATGAGTGCTGCTAGTTTCAGCTTCCACTCCAATTAGGTGTTGAGAGATCATATTGACTTGCTGGGTCAAGATATTGTTCTGAGAAAATATGGCATTCAGAGCGTCAACTTTCAGGACTCCTTTCTTCTGAGCTACCCCATTGTTCACAGGGTTCCTCTCAGAAGTGTACATGAATTGGTTGTTCGCAACCATTTCAATGAGTTCCTGTGCCTTTTCAGACATTTTCTTCAAGTGGAGTGATCCACCAGCATTATGATCCAAAGACATCTTAGATATCTCAGATAGACCATCACAGAAAATTTCAAGGATAGAACATTCCGAGAGCATGTCAGGAGGATACCTCCTGATCAGTTGCTTGTAGCTTTCCCAAGCTTCATAGAGGGACTCACCCTCTTTTTGTCTGAAGGTTTATACTTTCACCCTGAGCTTGCTCATCTTTTGAGATGGAAAGAACTTGGCCAAGAAAGCATTGGCCAACTTTTCTCAAGAGTCTAGGCTTTCTTTGGGTTGAGAATCCATCCACATCCTAGCTCTGTCTCTAACAATGAAAGGGAAAAGCATAAGTCTGTAACCCTCAGGATCCACTTTATTGGTCTTAACAGTGTCACAGATCTACAAGAATTCAGATAGGAACTGATGTGGATCTTCTAGTGGAAGTTCATAAAATTTGCAATTATTTTACTTTAGAGAAACTAACTGAGGCTTTAGCTCAAAGTTATTTGCTCTAATGGCAGGTATAGAGATACTTCTGCCATAGAGGTCAGAAGTTGGTGCAATAAAGTCACCAAGAACTTTCCTTACATCTCCTCCATTGTTCTGTTCGGCTGCGATGCTTGTATTTTCTGTTTCTTGTTCAAAAAGTTCTATGAGATTTCTTCCGGAGTGTTGTGGTTTAACTTGTTGTCAACGCCTCCTTAGGGTTCTATCAGATTAAAGATCAGGATCAAAGAGAGGTTCTTTATCCTTGTTCCTTCTCATAAACAAGAAAAGAAGACAAGAAAGAAGAAGAATGGGAGCTCTATGTCCAAGAATAGAGGACTCCCTGTGAGATGTGAAGAAGAAAGAAGAATGAAGATGGAGAGAAGAGAAGAAGAATTCGAATGAAGTAGAAGAATTCGAAAATTAAGAAAAAAGAGAAACTAGAATTAAAATATTTTGGTTTATTTATTTATTTATTAATTGAATTCGAAAATAAAATCTAATTAACTAAAAAGATTTGAAAATTGAATGATGATTTTTGAAAATAGAAGAGAGAGAAAGAATTAGTTAGGAAGTTTTGAAAAAGAAGAAAGAGAAAACAAGTAACTAATTAAGAAAGATTTGAAAATAAGATAAGATAGAAAATTTAAAAAAGATTTGATTTTGAAATTTGAAATTTGAAATTTTGAATTTTGAATTTGAAAGAAGGATAAGATAAATATTTGAAAAAGATATGAATTTTTTTTAAAAGATTTGATTTTGAAATTTAAAACTAAGATAAGATAAGATAATGATTTGAAATTTAATGAAAGATAACAAAAGATAAGATAAAGATTTTAAAGAGTTTTGAATTTAAAATTTTAAAAGAAAAATAAGATAAGATAGAATCACAAGTAAAAGAAAAGATTTGAAAAGATTTAAAAAGATAAGATTTTAAATTTAAAATTTGAAATTAAGAGAAGATTAGATAATAATTTTGAAATAAAGATAGAAAATATATTTTTTGATTTTTTGAACTAATGAGGAAAGAGAAAAACAACCAAAAGACACTAAACTTAAAATATTTAGATAAAAACTAAATTTTTGAAAACTTAAAAAGAAAAAAACCAAAAGACACCAAACTTAAAACTTTTAAGATAAAAAAAAGAAAGAAAACAAGAACAACTTGAATACCAAGAAAAAACACAAAGAATAATTTCGAAAATTCAAAGGAAACAAAGAACACACAAAGGACACCAAACTTAAGAATTGACACTAGACTCACACAAAAGACACTATTTTTGAATTTTTTTTTGAAAAGAAAGCAAGAAAATTTGAAACTTTAACAAGAACAAGAAGAAAGACTCAAACAAAAAGATAAATATCAAAAAGAAAAGCAAATATTTTTTAAAATTTTTTTATTTTTTCGAAAAAGGAAAACAAAAGACTCAAAACAAAAGTAAAAAGTACCTAATCTAAGCAACAAGATAATCCAGTAGTTTGTCAAATCTGAACAATCCCCGGCAATGACGCCAAAAACTTGGTACACGAAACTAGCTCTGCAGAATTCGCACAGATAGACTGGCAAGTATACCGGGTCGTCCAAGTAATACCTGAGGTGAGTCAGGGTCAATCTCACGAGGATTGTTGGTTTGAGCAAGCAGTGGACACCTTGTAGATCTTAGTTAGGCGGATAGTAATTGTAATTTGTCACGAAAATCATACAAAACAGATAAATAAAACGTTACTGGATAGATAGGAATTCAATGGTGATAGAATGGTTGAGGCTTCAGAGATGCTTTGTCTTTCCGGATTAACTTTCTTACTGTCTTCTTCAATAACCTTCTGATTCTTTCAATGGTAGCCGTAAGTGATTAACTCGTGTCCTCTCATCAAGTTAACCTCCTCTACTGCAGCAATCCACCAAGTTGAAGTGACTCGTGTCCTTTCATCAAGCCACCTCTAGGTTTCTCACTGTAGCATAAGATGAAGCTCTAAGCAGTCCACTCCCCTTCACCATCCTACTCAAGGTGCCACAGACAAGGCAGATCTTTCGGATCAGAAAGTGCTGCTTCTCTGACTCTAACCTTAACACCATAGAAACTTCACGCACCCATACTCAACGGGATTATATGTCATATATCCAAAGTTGCTCAGATATTCTATAGGAATTCGCAATGCAATCTCTAGCTTTAGTTCAACGCTATCCGGGTCAGGAATCTCATGGAACCCATGTAGAACAAGGGTGATTGTGATGGGTCACTCTCAATTCATAAGATGAAGAATGAGGTTGCATAAGAGAATAGAATCAGACATATTGAATTAATCAGTAATATTATTGTTCCATGAAACTCAGCAGAGCTCCTAACCTTAACCTTAGGAGGTTAGTGACTCATACTGACTGAAAAATACAATGAAAGGTTCGAATGGGCAAGAGTTCTCTTACAAGGGTGAACTCTTGTATATATATACTAATCTACTAACTAAGGATTATAGAAATATGATAAACTAGACTTAGGAGTACGAAAATCCACTTCTGGGGCCCACTCGCTGAGTGTTTGGGCTGAGCTTTGAGTGTCTCCATGAGCTAGGGTACCTTAGGGGCGTTGAACGCTGGCTAGGGACCCCCTTTTGGGCGTTGAACTCCAGTTGCTCCCCTGTGGGCGCCGGACGCTAAGAATGGGGCTGGTGGCTGGTGTTGAACGCAACTTTTGGGCCTTCATTTCCGAAACAAAGCATGGACTATTATATATTTCTGGACTTGATCTGCAGTCCTTTCTCTGCTTCTGAATCAGACTTCTGCTCAAGCTCCTCAATTTCAGCCAGAAAATACCTGAAATCACTATAAAAAACACAAACTCAAAGTAGAATAAAAAAATGTGAATTTTGCACTAAAACCTATGAAAACATAATAAAACTTAAACAAAACATAATAAAAACTATATGAAAATGATGCCAAAAAGCGTATAAAATATCCGCTCATCAGAAACCTAGAGGTGGCTTGATGAGAGGACATGAGTCATCTCAACATGGTGGATTGTTGTAGTAGAGGAAGATTAAGTTGATGAGAGGACATGAGTTAATCACTTACGGCTGCCATTGAAGGAATCAGAAAGTTATTGAAGTAGACAGTAAGAAAAGTTAATCCGGAAAGGCAAAGCATCTCCGAAGCCTCGACCGTTCTCATACCATTGAATTCTTATCTACCTAGTAACGTTCTATTTATTTGTTTGATATGTTTTTCGTGACAACTTATAATTTCTATCCGCCTAACTAAGATCTGTAAGGTATCCACTGCTTGCTCAAACCAACAATCTCCATGGGATCGACCCTCACTCACCTGAGGTATTACTTGGACAACCCGGTATACTTGCTGGTCTATCTGTGCGAATTCTGCGGAGCCAGTTTCGTACACCAAACTTTTGGCGCCGTTGCTGGGGATTGTTCGGATTTGACAAACAGCCGAATTATCTTGTTGCTTAGATTAGGTACCTTTTACTATTTTGTTTGAGTCTTTTGTTTTCTTTTCAAAAAATTTTCAAAACCTTTTGTTTTATTTATTGATCTTTATCTTTTGTTTGAGTCTTTTGTTCTTGTTCTTATTAAAATTTTGAATTTTCTTGCTTTCTTTTCAAAAATTTTCAAAATTAGTGTCTTTTGTTTGAGTCTGGTGTCAATTCTTAAGTTTGGTGTCCTTTGTGTGTTCTTTGTTTCCTTTGAATTTTCGAAAAGTGTCTTAGTGTTTTTAAAATTTTTAAGTTTGGTATCTTTTGGTGTTTGTTTTCTTAATTTTCGAAATTTAGTGTCTTTTGATCTAAAAATTTTAAGTTTATTGTCTTTTGGTTATTTTTCTCTTTCTTCATTAATTCAAAAAAATAAAAAATATCTTTCTATCTTAATTTTCGAAAATTCCAAAAATATTTTCAAATTTTAATTTCAAAATCATTATCTTATCTTATCTTAATTTTAAATCTTTTCAAAAATCATATCTTTTTCAAATCACTCTTATCTTTTTATCTTTTCTTTAAATTTCAAAAATCCTATCTTATTTCAATTTCAAATTTTAAAAGTCAATTTCAAAATTTAAAATTTCAAATTTCAAATTTCAAAATTAAACCCTTTTCAAAAATTAAATTTCAAATCTTATCTTTCCAAATCTTTTTCAAATTTTCATCATATTTTATCTTTTTCAAACTTATTTTCAAATCTTTATCTTATCTGGTTTCAATTTCAAATTTAAAATAAAATCTTTTTCAAATCTTTCAATTCTTATATTATCTTGTTGACTTTTTCTTTCCAATTTTTAAATTTCAAAATTTTAAAATCAAGTCTTTTCTAATCTTCTATCATATCTTAATTTCAAATCTTTCTTAATTAGTTAGTTGTTTTCTCTTTCTATCTTTTCTAAAACTTCCTAACTAATTATTCTATCTTCTATTTTCAAGAAGAGAGAGAAAGAGGTGAGAACTTTTCAAATCTTATCACATATTTTAAATTTGATTATTTAATACTTTATCTTTCTCTTTTAATTTTAAAATTTACTTTCTTTTCTTTTAAATTTAAAACTTTTTCAATTTCAAATTATTCTCTCTTTTTTTTCGAAATTCATCAGTCAATTTTCAAATCTTTTTAGTTAATTAGCTTTTATTTTTAAATTTAATTAATAAATAAAATAAAAACAAAAATATTTTAATTCTAGTTTCCCTTCTTACTTCAAATTTTTAAATTCCTTTCCCCCTTTGTTCGAATTCTTCTTCTCTTTTCTCTATCTTCATTCTTCTTTCTTCTTCACATCTCACAGGGAGTCCTCTATTCTTTGACATAGAGCTCCCATTCTTCTTCTTTCTTGTTTTTTTCTTGTTTATGAACAGGAACAGAGATAAAGAAACACTCTTTGAACTTGATCCTGAACCTGAGAGGACCTTGATGAAGGGATTTTTGTCGGTAAAGAATTTTACAAATGAAATCTCGTTGCAAGTATAGTTTCTAAACTAATAAATAATCCTCTCATGCAAAAAAATTGTTTGTCACAAGTAACAAACTCCAATAAAAATAACTGAAGTATTCAAATCTCGGGTCATCTCTCAAAGGAATTGCAGGGAAGTGTTCTTGCTATTGGTTATGGTAGAGTGTTTTTGGGGTTTTGAGATAAAAAACATGAAGAGTAAATGGCAAGAAAGTAAATAAAACTCAAATGTAAAAAGGTCTTGGAAAGGAATGATGGTCAAGGATCTATATCCTTGTCACTAACCACAATATGATAATTGCAAGGATTAATCTCATTAAGTCATCCTCTAACAAGTGAAGGAAAGTCAAATGAGCTATTCCAATCCTAATCCATAAGTCCTAACTTTCTCACTAATTAATTTTGGGAAAGCTAGAGTTAATGGACACCAATTATCAACATTTGGACATTAGCAACTCAAGTTCACCTAAGTTACCATTCCAAGCCAAGAACACAAAAATCTACTCTAACATCCTTCCAAGCATTTTGTCAAACACTTGGAAGGCATATAAGAAAAGTAAAATAAGAATTCAAGAAATATAAAATCTATAACTATCCAATTATGAGGAACTAAACAACAATAAATCAAATCAACATTAAAGAAACATGAAACATAAATTACATTGAAGAGAAAACTAGAAGAAACAAGAGTGCATCAACAAAGTGAAGAATTACGAGAATTAAATGCTAAACTAGAGAAAGCAAAGGTAGAAGAACAAGGAATTGAAAAGGAAAAGTAAATCAAAGCATGAATTTAACCTAGATATAAGAAATCCTAATCTACCTCTAACCTGATTCTAGAGAGAAGAGAGAGCTTCTCTCTCTAGAAACTAACTCTAAACTAAACTATGTGATCTCCCCCTTTGACTCCTCTTGATTTCTGCATGTAATAGGCTCAGAAATTGATTTGGATTTGGGTCTGGGAATCCCAGAATTCGCCCCCAGCATTTTCACTTTAATGAAGTCATGTGCGAGCACCGATGCGTACGCGTGGGTCATGCGTACGCGTCGCTTGGTATCTTTGCTATCCACGAGTGCGCGTCATGTATGCGTACGCGTCGTCATGCGACTTCAATTCCACGTGTGCACGTCTGCTACGCATGCGGGTCATTGAATGCATTCCAAATCCTTGATTTTCTATGGGTTCTCTATTTTGCATGCTTTTCTCTTCATTCCTTTGATCTATTCCTAGCCTTTTCAACTTGAAATCACTCAACAAATGCATCAAGGCATCTAGTGGAATCAAAGGTGAATTCAAATTAACCAATTAAAGGCCTAAAAAGCATGTTTTCACACTTAAGCACAATTTAGGAGAAAATCATGAAACCATGCTATTTCATTGAATAAATGTGGGAAAAGTGGCTAAAATCCACCTAAATTAAGCACAAAATGTACCACGAAATAGTGGTGCATCAAATCTCTCCACACTTAAACCGAGCATGTCCTCATGCTTAATCAAGAAAGGGACAAAGGGTACTATCATTTATTGAAATGTAAACTAACCAAATGTAATTTACCTACAAGCAACTATCTAAGTGAATGCAATTGCTTGGTCAAAATAAATCAACTTCCAAGAAAACCAATATAAGCATAAGGGCTAAGGGTATTAACAACCAAGCCAAACCACAATTGAATTGAGTTCTTAAAGATTTTACAAACTTGCAAGAAAAGATGATCATAGGTGGAAACATGTAATTGAGCAATCGAATCCTCACCGGATGTGTATCCGCTCTAATCGCTCTAAACACTAGAAAGCAGGATAGTAAGAAAAGTAATTGCAAAAGCAAGGAAGCATAAATTGGTGGAATGAGGTAGTAATCACTAGAATTGAGTGAGTGAATTAGTGTGACATTAAGAAGGATTAGGTATGTGAATTCTAAATTAGGCACCCTTTAGAACACATACACTATCATAGAGAGCTATGTCACAAAAGAAGCATGCACTTTACTCATTCTAGTGTGCTTGAAATACTTTAAGTAAACTTGTAAGTTGAGACAAGCAATAAAGAAGCACAAAAGTATTCAAGCCAAACACATATGGATACATATGATCAAGAAGCATAATGCATTTAGATAAATGCGCACATCCATCAATTAATTGCCTAATCAAAGAAAAGAGTTCAAATCACATGGTGGCCAAATCATGCAATTCAAAAAGATTTAATATGCTTGAAGGCAATTCGCACGTACTTGGTATTCACGGTTGTTCAACAAAGAAACTCAAAACCAAGTAACAAAATATAACCTCAACAATAAAATCCAACGATGGCAATTAACAATAATGATGTTAAACTAACATCCTATTAGTGATCAGCAGCAATAAACAGTAACAAGATTAATAATCCAACACTTAGTATGAAAAATAGAAAATTAAATGAAAATTAAACTAACTAAACAACTAACTAATAGAATTGGTTAGAGATGGTGTTTGGTAGTGTTGGACGATGGATAAGAGGTGGAAAAAAGAGAGAAGAAGAGAGAAGAAGGAAAGAAATGGAAAAAAGAGAAGAAAAGAAGATGATGAAAGAAGGCAATCCACGCGTACGCGTGGGTTGACGCGTGCGCGTGGGTTGGTGAAATGGCAGCGACGCGTACGCGTGTGTCACGCGTACACGTGGGTGGGAGTCAGAGAGCGACGCGTACGCATGAGGCACGCGTACGCGTGGGTTGATTTTGTGCCAAAGGCACAAAGTTAGCATGAAATAGGCACAACTCTCTGGTTTCTGGTTGGGAAGTGAAAATTTACAATCCACGCGTATGCGTGGGTGACGCGTGCACGTGGATGGTCGAAAATGCTTAGGGAACGCGTATGCGTGGGTTGGTGCTCTGTTTTTCAAAATTTTTCCAAGTTCTTGCACCAAACCAAGCATTCCAGACCTCCAAACAGCTACCAAAACACCATAAAACTTTATTTATCATACTAAACTACCAAATAAACTTAACAAACTTAACAAATCATGAAATTAAACTAATTTTACTAATATTTATAGAAGAGAAAAATGAAAAGATTTTACCATGGTGGGGTGTCTCTCACCTAGCACGTTTGTTTATTGTCTTTAAGTTGGACTTATGGGGAGCTCCTCATCAAGGTAGCTTGTGCTTGAATTCATTCTTGAACATCCACCAATGCTTGACTTTCCAATAAGCTCCATTCTTCAAAATTAATACCATCAAGCTTTGATGGGGTTCCTCACAAACCATGAGCTCCCAAAATTGATTCTCCTTGTGCGATCCAGGATCCCACACTTTGTTTTGACACCCATCTTCTAATTGATCATCGTGATTCCACTTGGGTGGTTTAGCCTTGGAATTCTTAAAGAAGCCTCCAAACAACTTCCTAGACCCATGCACTTTGGTTCTACACCAACCATTGCTATTCAACTTTGAGCATGTAACCATCATGAACTTAGAGTGATGTTTCCAACCACTACACAACTCTCTCCTACTCTCAACTTCACAAAGAGCTCTAAGTTGACCATCATTTTTAATCAAACCATATTCAAATGAGAAAGCAAAGCTTAGGGATAAGAATTTTACCCACTTAAATGTTGTGTAGGATGGTGACTTAGAAAGGGGTGGTCCCAATGATCTTGCAATTGCCACTCCCTTGTGCTCTTCTTTGACTACCTCCACCTCTTGGCAAGCTTCTTCAATGTCAATTCCTTGTTCACCAACTTCTTCTATACATTCCTCAATGCCCAAGTCATGTGTTAGAGATTGTGCACTAGTCTCCTCAACATCAATTTCACAACACAATGAGGAAAGTTTAACAATCTCACATAGCACATCAGTTGGTGTGGAATTAACTTCAACAATAGGACTTATTGCTTGCTCAAGTTCTTCCAATTTTTCATCTCCCATAATATGTGAAGAAGGTTGCATATTATCCTCCTCAACATCAAATTCAAGCTCAATGGAATAATGTTCAACAACTTCCACAAAATCATTAACAACATTGCTTGGTGTGGAAGTATTCTCAAACTTGAAATCCACCTCTTGTTCAACTTAACCTAGGTCTTGAACCACTTCTTCTTCTTCAACAATCATAGCTTCCTCCAATTGTTCTATCACAAAGTAATGTCCCTCCTTTTTCATCGGAGTTTCCAATGTCCCCTTCATACTATGCTCTTCAATTGGTTCCCCACATGTTGCCATGGGAGTTCCTCGAGTGCTCAAACATTGGGAGGCTAATTGGTTTACCACCTCTATCAAGGCGACTGTGGATTCTAGCACCTCCCTTTGCATCTCTTCTTGTCCTTGAAGGAGCAAAGTGATAGAATCATCCATTGGGGTTTGGGGTGGATAAGAGGGTTCACTATTTTAGAGAAAGGGTTCATGATAAGAAGGTGACTCTTCTTGGTAGGGGTATCGCGGTTCAACACTCACCGGTTTTTCCACTTGTTGTACAACACACTCCACAGTTGCTTGATGCACGGAAACTTGTCTCTTAACAAATCTCCCTCGGCAAGTATACCGAATTGTCGTCAAGTAATAACTCACAAAAGAGTGAGGTCGAATCCCACAGGGATTGATTGGTCAAGCAACTTTAATTGGAGGAATGTTCTAGTTGAGCTAAGCAGAATTTGGTTTGAGATTTGTAGGAAATTAAATGGCGGGAAAGTAAATAGCAGAAAATGTAAATGCTGGAAATAAAGCGCTGAAAATAGATGACGGAAAGTAAATTGCAGAATCTTAAATGGGAATGGGGAAGATGATCATAAAAGTAAATGGGCAGAAATTAAAAAGAATGGGTAAGATCAGAAATGGGGAGTTCATTGGGCTTAGGAGATGTTGCATCCTCCGGATCAAGTTCATTTTCATCTCTTCCTCAATCAATGCATTCATTGATCTCCTTGGCAATCTTAAGTGATTGAATTCTAATTCCTTGGTAATTCAATTCTCTCAAATCTTGATCAATAGCCAATTCCTTGGTCCAATTGCTCATGAGAAGAGATGAGGTATGGTCACTGATTATACCACATGTATTTCCAAATCAAAGTATTGGTAGGATTATATGTCACTATATCCATCCAAAACCCAATTTGGTCCAACATGAGAAAGCATTTCTAGCATGATCTCTTCATTCCTCTTCCAAGGTTCCGAAGAGATCCAAGTATGAATAGCTTCTTTTCCAAGATAACTACTCAATTGGATGAAGATTGAAAGCCTTCTAGTAAAATCAAGAGAAAAGAAAGAAGAAGAATAATGAAAACTATTATTGATCCATAAAAATACAACAGAGCTCCCTAACCCAATGAAAGGGGTTTAGTTGTTCATAGCTCTGGGAATGGAAAACAAAGATGGAGAATGCATTCTGAAAAGTTAAACCAGAAGTTGCAGAGAAAGTAAAAAATACAGAGAGCAATTCTAATAGTGCCAAAAAGCTCCCCTCTAGTTCAAAGTTCTCCCTATTTATACTATTCTTCTGATCTTCTAGTTGCTTCTTCAAGTCTTGGATATGTGCCTTTGGATTTTGAGTTGAAGCAGTTATCATCTTCAGTGGGCTTAGCTTTACTTGCAGAGAGAGAGTGTGAAGTAGGCATGGACTTTAGCTTAGGACGTTAGTGGTGTTAACGTTAAGTGAAAGTGTGGGTTCGAGAACGTTAGTGACAATCACCTTTTTCACTAACGTTCCTAACTCAAGAATGGTCCACGTTAACTTCAATGTTAGTGGCACCAACGTGACCACTAATGTTGCCTCTTGGTCCTTCGCACACGTTATTGGGGTTTACCTTTTTCAATAACGTTGAGAGTCCCCCCTTTCTCACGTTAGAGTTCACGTTAGTATAACTAACGTGGCTCTTAACGTGAGCACACTTTAGCCTCGAGAGCGTTCGTGACACTTACCTTTGTCACTAACGCTCCAGAACGCCCCTTTCCTACGTTAGAGTTCACCTTAATTGCGTTAACGTGGCCTCTAACGTGGTATTGGTAGCCATCCCCAACGTTAGTGACAAAGGTAAGTGTCACTAACGTTGGCTCATCATTCTCTCCTCCATGTTAGCTTCCACGTTAACTGAGTTAACGTGGCAACTAACATGGCTCAAAGTGGCTTAGTCCAACGTTAGTGACAAAGGTGAGTGTCACTAACGTTGGTGATTCCTTGCTCCCTCCACGTTAGAGTCCACGTTAACTAGGTTAACGTGGCTCTTAACGTGGCCAATATGAGCTTAGTCCAACGTTAGTGACAAAGGTGAGTGTCACTAACGTTGGCATGATCTTCCTCATCCACGTTAGAGTTCACGTTAACTGAGTTAACGTGACTCTTAACGTGGCCAGCTGCCACTTTGGAACGTTAGTGGCACTTACTTTTACCATTAACGTTGGAGTTCTACTTCTCTTCCACGTTAGCTTCCACGTTAACATAGTTAACGTGGCAACTAACGTGGGCTATGATGGCTCACGAAGTCATTAATGGCGATCACTTTTCTCATTAACGTTGCAAGTTAGCCTCCATTCCACGTTAGTGGTCACGTTAGCTAGACTAACGTGGCTACTAACGTGGTTCTTCCTTGCTTCCTTTGTCCTGAAATCAAGCAATAAAGTGCATCAAAGCTCTAATCCAAGTTGAGACATGCATCATTCAATTTTGTCATTTAATTCATGCATAATTCTCATGAAATCATGTAAAATTCACAATGTTTGCTTGAATCAAGATGTAAGTGATTATTTACCTAAAACTTGCTTATTTCCTAAGAAAATGCATGAAACTACCCTAAAACCATAAAGAAAAGGTCAGTGAAACTAGCCAAAATGCCCTGGCATCATAACACCAAACTTAAAGCTTGCTTGTCCCTAAGCAAGTACTGGAACAAGAGAATGACGAATGAAATGACAAGATGAATAAATCATTCTTGTAGAAGTCATGTCCTTGGTTTTAAGGGATTTCATGCATAGCAACTTAGGTTCATTCCTTTACTGGCTTTCAGACCTTTTTCATGCCTTGGAATACTCACTTGATGGCACCCTTTGAGACTGTTATTTATTGATCCCTTTGTCTTTCCAAGGTTTATTGCATCCTTAGGCTAAGTGTTCTGTGAGAGGGCGACTATTTAAGATAAGTTTTCAGCCAACACTCCCGAACCAGTTGGTTCAAGGTGCTAGGTGTTGAAACACCCCTAAGGACTTACTCCCTCAAGTCTCTCTCCCCCATACATGCACACCACAGGCACATGGTTTGTTATTTTCTTTCCTTGAGGTCTTGGTGTCCAGCACCTCTTTGTGTTACTAAATGTTCTGTAGCAAGGTTGCTCTTAATAGTGGATTTTCAGTTGATAATCCCAGGTTAGTTAACCCAAGTTACCAAGTGATGAAGCACTCCTAAGAACTTATTCATCCAAGCAAATCCTTGGTACAAGAGCACCACAGACACATCCCTCAAGGTTCAAGCCCTTGGTGCCTAGCCTTATTCTTTATCACCTTTCTTTCTTTTTCAACTCTTAGTGTTCTTTTCCTTTTTCTTATTGGGATCTTATTATTTAGCTAGTCTCATGGGGTGTGTTTCAAGCATATGATTCAGGACAGATAGTTGTCTTCCCACCTTGTTGGTGAACCAACTTAGCTAAGTGATTACTACACCACAAATTTAAGGACTTACTCCACAAATTGAACTCCACTCTGGTCTTTCATAACATCTCTTTTTATTTAACTTAAAAGGACAAACATACAATAAGCAAGATGCAGATGAAGATAGGTAACTTGAACCAGCACACATATGACCCAAGCAATGAAAATACTAAAGACAGAATTGAAAATTCCTAAGCTACTATGGAAGCATGTTCTATCTCATACATGATTTTCCTTATTTCAAACTTGAAAAAGATGGGATAATGAGGAAACTCCACCACCTTTTACTCATGGGAGTGCTCATACTCTCCCTCTTGTTTGTCCCCTTTGTGTCCACTTGTGCTTCCTTGCATTCGTGCTAGTCTAGCTTTTTTCCAATCCTCAAGTGCCTTCCTTGCTGATTCATGACTCTTTTCTACTCTCTCTCTTTCTTCTCGCGCTAATTCATCCTTTACTTCTTCATAGCTTGTGATTCCCGGATGCAGTATAGGCAGTTGTCCGACTAAGTATCCGAGTCTGGCCTGAGTGTTCACATGATGTCCAGTCTGGTTCATGTAAACTCCTTCTGAAAATGCCCTGTATTCGTCGAAGAGTTCTGCTTGTTCTAGCTGTTTTCGATGAATTTCATGTATGTGTGCACCTTGATGTGCTTGGATGTTGATTAGCTTTTGGATGGCCTCTTGTTGTTGATCCTGCCTTTGTTCCAACCTGTGGAAGGATTCACCCCATTGTTTTTCTTGTTCCAGTTGCTGCTCCATCATCTGCTTTTTCCACTCTCCCTGTTGATTCCCCCATCTAGAAAATGATTCTTCTTGGCGATTCATCATTTGTAGTTGGAGCTCCTTCTGTGCCTCTTGATTCTCCTAATATTTCCTAGATAAGCATCAATGGCTTCTTGTAATTGGTGCATGTTCAAGGTGGCTGCGGCTTGCTCCTCTGGGTTCTGCCCTTCCACAGCTTGATGGGCTACTCTCTTTCTTATCCTTCGTTGAGGTAGGGGAGAGGCAACAGCATGCATATGCTGGACAGTAATTGGGATACCAACTTTTATCCATTCGGGGTTTTCGTCTTCGAACACCACCCCAGCCTTATCACACAGGCGGAAAATGGTGCTGGGGTAGCCTAACCTTCCTCCAAAATCACTTTTCTCAGCCATCTTCCTAATGCCTTGGGCTATGAGTTCATGCACCTTGATCTCTCTCCCTTTAAGTATACATTGCACCATTGTTGCTCTCTTAAGATTCACCTCTGAATTGTTCCCGACAGGGAGGATGGATCTCCTTACAATTTCGAACCACCCCTTTGCTTCAGGGGTGAGATTACCTCTTTTGATAAATTTGGGCTTTCCATTGGGATCTCTTACCCAGTCTGCTCCTTGTACGCAGATATCTTTCACAATCTGGTCATAATTAGGACTACCATCTATTCGAGATTGATAGCTCTCTTCTTCAAATGGTATGGTTCGTAGCTTTAACACCCTCATGATGCTCATAGGACTAAAATCCACCGTTACTCCTCTCACAAAGCTTATATAAGATTCCTCTTTCCTATCATACCTCACTGTATTTGCGTAAAACTCTCTTACGAGCGTTGCAGTTATTCTCGCAGTGACTGGATCGGTGAGGAGCTCCCATCTTCTCTTTTCTACCTTCTCTGTGATTTCGGGACACTCAGTTTTCTTGACTTGAAAGCCTAGCTCATATATGATCTCCTTATCAGCTATCCATCCAAATTGAAGTGCATGGTGAAAGGTTCTAAACTTCTTTTCATCAAAAGGGCGTTGCTCCGTAGGCTCTTTCCCCTTTCTTCTTTTAGAGCTTGATGATGCCATGATTAAGAGTTGATGTGTGAGAGTGTTGAGGGGTTGTGGATAAATGGTGGAATTCGGTTGGGTTTGGATAGGGTGAGATGAAGGGATTTGGGTTCCGAAGGTGTGAAGTATAAAGAATGGGAATTGGAATGTGAAGGGGATATGGACTAGGAATCACTTATATAGGAAAGTGATGAGTGAATGAAAGGTGTGGATTGATGGGGTGGTTGTGTGATGGACGGATGGGGTTTAGCAATGGATGAGCACAAGGATCATCAACTTTATGATGGGGTTGGTTCAGTTTCCAAGCTTGTTCTTCTTCCCATGTTGCATGGCAACAATTCCCAATGCAATCCCCTTGAAGACATATGTATAGTCCTCTCTTTTTGTGGTGGCCGAATCCTCCTTCAATTGTCCCATCAATTCTCCTACAAAATAAAAGAAATATGATTAATAAAATTGTGAAAAGTGGCGGCAAAAATAAAAAAAAAAAAGAAAAAGAGTAACTACTTTTTAAAATTTTTTTGTTTCTAGTTACTAATTGTTATTCATGAGTGCAAACCAACTAACTAACTAAATGTCCATGTATGCAACATTGGTGACACCAAACTTAGTTTGTGGCACTGTGGTGTAAGAAGATTTGTTCAAGGTGCTAAGAGTGACATGCTATGAGTTGCATTCATGTTCTCTTAGTGTGCCTTGAACACCAAACTTGTTCTTCACTATATGTTGCATTCAAGGATATGTCAAAGTTGATTTGAATTTCATGAACCTTGTTTTATTAACTATTTTAAAAGTGTGTAAAACATGGGTTGCCTCCCATGAAGCGCTTCTTTAGCGTCACTAGCTTGACGTTCTGCCTTTTGTCAGGGTGGTTGGTAGTGGTTCAGATCTTCTCCTCTTGCAGTAAACCTATATCCATTGGCTTCATCAAGGATCTCTACATGTTCTAGGGAGAGAACTTTGTTGATGGTGAAAACCTTGGGTAGCTGAGACGGGATGGTGGGGAGATGAGATGGGATATCTGGGAAGTAAGCTGAGATCACTTTATCCCCTGGAGAGAAACCTTCTGTAGGGATCTTCTTGTTCCTCCATCTCCTTGGTGCCTTCTTCTTTGTTTCTTTTGCTGTTATCCTGCTCTTTGTGGTCTCTTTTCCTAGGGAGATTTTATTGCTGGTCTCATATGATTCTGGTTGTTTTGGCTCCACTTGAGTTTCCTTTAGCTGTGACACCTTCTGGTTGTTTTGCTTATCAACCAAGGGGATTCCCAGGTGTACATTTTGTGCTTCAGTGCTTGTTTCTTCCACCAGTGCCTTGTTGTGATTTTTCCTTGGTTCCTTGTTTTCCAGGTCTGCTTCTTGTGAGGTTTTGAAGACATTGAATGCTAGTTGTTCATCATGTATCCTCAGTATTAGCTCTCCTCGCTCCACATCTATGAGTGCTCTGGCTGTAGCTAGGAACGGTCTTCCCAATATGATTGGGTGGATAGGACTCTCTTCCATTTCCAATATGACAAAATCTGTGGGGAGGAAATAGTTTCCTACTTTCACCAACACATTTTCAACCACTCCCACTGCTTGTTTTTGAGTTTTGTCAGCCAGCCTGATGACTACGTCTGTGGGCATTAGCTCATTGATCTGCAACTTCTTCATTAGAGATAGAGGCATTAATTTGATGCTTGCTCCCAGGTCACAGAGTCCCTTATCAATTAGCGTTTCTCCTATGGCACAGAGGATGTGAAAACTTCCTGGGTCCTTCTTTTTTATAGGCAACTCTGTTTGAATGAGAGCACTGCACTCCTTATTCATCACTATTGTTTGTCCTCCCTTGAGTGAGTGATGAGCGGATATTTTATACGCTTTTTGGGGTTAATTTCATATAGATTTTAGTATGTTTTAGTTGGTTTTTAGTTTATTTTCATTAGTTTCTAGGCAAAATCCATATTTCTAGACTTTACTATGAGTTTTTGTGTTTTTCTGTAATTTCAAGTATTTTCTGGCTGAAATTGAGGGAGCTGAGCAAAAATCTTATTCAGGCTGAAAAAGGACTGCTGATGCTGTTGGATTCTGACCTCCCTGCACTCAAATTAGATTTTCTAGAGCTACATGACTCCAAATGGCGTGCTTCCAATTGCGTTGGAAAGTAGACATCCAGGGCGTTCCATCAATATATAATAGTCCATACTTTGCTCAAGGATAGACGACGTAAACTGGCGTTCAACGCTAGCTCTCTACCCAATTCTGGCATCCAGCGCCAGAAACAAGTTGCAAGTTGGAGTTCAACGCCAGAAAAGGATCCAAAGCTGGCGTTGAACGCCCAAAACAGCCCCAAGCACGTGAGAAGCTTTAGTCTCAGCCCCAGCACACACCAAGTGGGCCCCAGAAGTAGATTTCTGCACTATCTGTTATAGTTTACTCATTTTCTATAAACCTAGGCTACTAGTTTAGTATTTAAACAACTTTTAGAGATTCATTTTGCATCTCATGACATTTTAGATCTGAACTTTGTAACTTTTGACGGCATGAGTCTCTAAACTCCATTGTTGGGGGTGAGGAGCTCTGCTGTGTCTCGATGACTTAATGCAAGTATTTCTGTTTTCGATTCAAACATGCGTGTTCCTATCTAAGATATCAATTCGTGCCTAACCATGGAGAAGGTGATGATCAGTGACACTCATCACCTTCCTCACTCCATGAACGTGTGTCTGACAATCACCTCCGTTCTACATCAGATTGAATGAATATCTCTTAGATTCCTTAATCAGAATCTCCGTGGTATAAGCTAGATTGATGGCGGCATTCATGAGAATCCGGAAAGTCTAAACCTTGTCTGTGGTATTCCGAGTAGGATTCAAGGATTGGATGGCTGTGACGAACTTCAAACTCGCGAGTGCTGGGCGTAGTGACAGACGCAAAAGGATAGTAAATCCTATTCCGGTACGACTGAGAACCTGCAGATGATTAGCCGTGTGGTGACAGTACACCTGGACCCTTTTCACTGGAAGGATGGATGGTAGCCATTGACAACGGTGATCCACCTACACACAGCTTGCCATAGGAGGACGTGCATGCGTGAATCAGAAGACAGAGGAAAGCAGAGATTCTGAAGACAAAGCATCTCCAAAACTCCAACATATTCTCCATTACTGCATAACAAGTAACCTTTAATCCATGCTCTCTTGTTTATTCGCAATCCAACTGATAAATATAATTGACTTCCTGACTAAGAATTGCAAGATAACCATAGATTGCTTCAAACCAACAATCTCCATGGGATTCGACCCTTACTCACATAAGGTATTACTTGGACGACCCAGTGCACTTGCTGGTTAGTGGTACGAGTGTAAAAAGTGTGATTCACAATTCGTGCACCAAGTTTTTGGCGCTGTTGCCGGGGATTGTTTGAGTTTGAACAACTGACGGTGAATCTTGTTGCTTAGATTAGGAAATTTTTTTCTTTTGGGTCAGAGTCTTTTCTTTTTCTTTTCAAAAATATTATTTTTCTTGTTTGATATTTAATTTTTCTTGTTCTGTTTCTTTTCTTGTTTTCTTGTGCCTTTTCAAAACATTAGTTTTCAAAAATTTTTATTCTTAGTTGTTAAAAAAAATATCCTTCTTCAAAACAAGTGTTACATTTATTACCCAATTGGGTAGAGTGTTGGTTTATGTTCTTGATGATTGGGCACCAGTTCTATTAAAAATCTTTTTCAAAAATAATTTTTCCTTGATTAAATCTTGTGCCAAACTTTAAGTTTGGTGTTTTCTTGTTGATTTTTCTTTGTTTTTCGAAAATCTTAGTTTGGTTTTCTAAAAATTTTAAGTTTGGTGTTCTTTCTTCATGTTCTTGTGTTCTTGTGAGTCTTCAAAGTGTTCTTGAGTTTTCCTTGTGTCATGATCTTAAAATTTTTAAGTTTGGTGTTCCTTGGTGTTTTCCCTCCAAAATTTTCGAAAACAAGGAGCATTAGATCTAAAAATTTTAAATCTTGTGCTATTCTATTGTTTTTCTCTTTCCTCTTTAAATTCTAAAATATCTTTTCCCTCTATTTTAAAGCAATTTTTCGAAAATCAATTTTAAAATTCAGATTTTTTTATTTCAAATTTTAAAACCCTTTTCAAAAAAAAAATTCCATATCTTTTTCAAAACTTCCTAACCACTTTCTCTCTCCTCATTTTTTCGAAAATCTTCATCCATTTTTATTTATTTTAATTTATTTTGTTTTCGAAATAAATAAATAATTAAATAAATAAAAATATTTTTCTTCTATTTTACATCATTTCCCTTTCTCCATCATGGACCTAAGCGGAAATGAACAGTCCAGGAGGACTCTGGGGTCATATGCTAACCCCTCTACTGCTTCATATGGGAGTAGTATTTGCATACCCTCCATTGGAGTCAGTAGCTTTGAGTTGAATCCTCAGCTTATTATCATGGTGCAGCAAATTTGCCAATATTCTGGTCTTCCACAGGAAGAATCTACAGAGTTTCTGGCACAATTTTTACAAATTGCTGACACAGTACATGATAAGGAAATAGATCAGGATGTCTACAGACTATTACTGTTTCCGTTTGCTGTAAAAGATCAAGCTAAGAGGTGGTTAAATAACCAACCTAAGGCCAGCATAAGGACATGGAAACAGCTGACAGAAAAATTCCTGAATCAATACTTTCCCCCAAAACGGATGACACAGCTAAGGCTGGACATCCAAGGCTTTAAACAAGGAGATAATGAATCTCTTTATGATGCCTGGGAGAGATACAGAGAGATGCTACGAAAATGCCCCTCTGAAATGTTTTCAGAGTGGGCTTAGTTAGACATCTTCTATTATGGGCTTGCAGAAGAAACTCAGATGTCTCTAGATTACTCAGCTGGTGGATCTATCCACATGAGAAAGACAATTGAAAAAGCTCAAGAGCTCATTGATACAGTTGCCAGGAATCAGCATCTGTACCTAAGCAGTGACCCTTCCATGAAAGAAGAGGTTAAAACAGTAGAAGCTGAACTCAGCCCTGTAAAACTAGCTGCTGAATTCAATCAGCAATTGGACTTTCTAACAAAGCAGTTAGCCGAATTCAAGGATAAACTACAAGAGACAAGGATGGCTAATATAAATATGGAAGAACAATTGAAGCAAACAAAGCAGCAGCTGTCAAGACAAATAACAGAAGAATGCCAAGCAATTCAATTAAGAAGTGGGAAAACATTAAATACCCCACCTCAAGGCAGCAAAGAGCTAAGGAATGAGCAAACCACCCAAAATTCACCTGAGGACAGTAAGAGCCCAGGGAAAAGTAATTCTGGCGTTAAAACGCCAGCAACCTGGTGGAAGGCTGGCGCTGAACGCCCAGATCATTCCCAAGACTGACGTTCAACGGCAGTAATAAGCAAGGACTGGCGTTCAACGCCAGAAACAAGCAAGGATCTGGCGTTGAATTCCCAAAATGGGCAAGATCTGGCGCTGAACGCCCAAAATGGGCACAGTTCTGCCGTTCAGACGCCAGGAACAGACAAGGAGTTGGCATCTCACATCACTCCAGCTTCTGACTCTGGCACTCAACTGCCAATGAGGGATCAGACACACACAAGTGCTGATGACAACCCCTCTAAAAGGGCTTCTTCAACCACTTCTGTAGGCAATAAACCTACAGCAACTAAGGTTGAGGAATATAAAGCCAAGATACCTTATCCTCAAAAACTCCGAAAAGAGGAACAGGATAAGCAATTTGCTCGCTTTGCAGATTATCTCAGGACTCTTGAAATAAAGATTCCATTTGCAAAGGCACTTGAGCAAATACCTTCTTATGCCAAGTTCATGAAAAAGATCTTGAGTCATAAAAAAGATTGGAGAGAAACAGAAAGATTTCTCCTCACTGAAGAATGCAGTGCAGTCATTCTAAAAAGCTTTCCTGAAAAGCTTAAAGATCCTGGGAGCTTTCTGATACCATGCATATTAGAAGGTAATTGCACCAAGACAGCTTTGTGCGATCTTGGGGCAAGCATCAACCTAATACCTGCATCCACTATCAGAAAGCTTGGCTTAACTGAAGAAGTTAAACCAACCCGGATATGTCTCCAACTTGCTGATGGCTCCATTAAATACCCATCAGGCGTGATTGAAGACATGATTGTCAAAGTTGGGCCATTCGCCTTTCCCACTGACTTTGTAGTGCTGGAAATGGAGGAGCACAAGAGTGGTACTCTCATTTTAGGAAGACCCTTCCTAGCAACTGGACGAACCCTCATTGATGTCCAATAGGGGAAATAACCCTGAGAGTCAATGATGATGAGTTTAAGTTGAATGCTGTCAAAGCCATGCAGCATCCAGACACATCAAAAGACTGCATGAAAGTTGATCTTATTAACTCTTTGGTAGAAGAGATCAACATGGCTGAGAGTCTCGAATCAGAGTTGGAAGACATTTTTAAAGATGTTCAGCCTGATTTGGAAAATTCAGAGGAGATGAAAGAGCCTCTGAAATTTCCTCTGGAAGAGGAAAAACCTCCTAAGCCCGAGCTCAAACCATTACCACCATCCCTGAAATATGTATTTCTGGGAGAAGGTGACACTTTTCCAGTGATCATAAGCTCTGCTTTAAATCCACAGGAAGAGAAAGCACTTATTCAAGTGCTAAGGACACACAAGACAGCTCTTGGGTGGTCCATAGGTGACCTTAAGGGCATAAGCCCAGCTAGATGTATGCACAAAATCTTATTGGAGGATAATGCTAAACCAGTGGTTCAACCACAGAGGCGGCTAAATCCAGCCATGAAGGAAGTGGTGCAGAAAGAGGTCACCAAATTACTAGAGGCTGGGATTATTTATCCTATTTTTGATAGCCCCTGGGTGAGTTCTGTCCAAGTCGTCCCAAAAAAGGGAGGCATGACAGTGATCTATAATGAAAAAAATGAACTGGTTCCTACAAGAACAGTTACAGGGTGGCGCATGTGTATTGACTACAGAAGGCTCAATACAGCCACCAGAAAGGATCATTTTCCTTTACCATTCATAGACCAGATGCTAGAAAGACTGGCAGGTCATGATTATTACTGCTTTTTGGATGGCTACTCAGGCTATAACCAGATTGAAGTAGATCCCCACGATCAAGAGAAAATAGCATTCATATGTCCATCTGGAGTGTTTGCTTATAGAAGAATGCCATTTGGGCTGTGTAATGCGCCTGCAACCTTCCAGAGATGCATGCTCTCTATTTTCTCTGCTATGGTGGAAAAATTTCTGGAGGTCTTCATGATGACTTCTCAGTATATGGAGACTCATTCAGCTCCTGTCTTGATCACCTGAAACTTGTCCTGAAGAGATGCCAAGAGACCAACCTAGTCTTAAACTGGGAAAAATGTCACTTCATGGTGACTGAAGGAATTGTCCTTGGGCATAAAATCTCAAACAAGGGAATAGCGGTGGATCAAGCAAAAATAGAGGTAATTGAAAAATTACCACCACCTGCCAATGTTAAGGCAATCAGAAGCTTTCTGGGGCATGCAGGATTCTATAGGAGGTTTATAAAGGATTTTTCAAAAATCGCAAAACCTCTAAGTAATCTGCTAGCCGCTGACACGCCATTTTTGTTTGACACAGAGTGTCTGCAGGCGTTTGAAATGCTGAAAGCTAAGTTGGTCACAGCACCAGTTATTTCTGCACCAGACTGGACATTACCATTTGAGCTAATGTGTGATGCCAGTGATCACGCCATTGGTGCAGTCTTGAGACAGAGGCATGACAAGCTTCTGCACGTCATTTATTTTGCTAGTCGCATTTTAAATGATGCCCAGAAAAATTACACAACCACAGAAAAAGAATTACTTGCAGTGGTTTATGCCATTGACAAGTTCAGATGATACTTAGTAGGATCAAAAGTGATTGTGTATACTGACCATGCTGCTCTTAAATATCTACTCACAAAGCAGGATTCAAAACCCAGGCTCATCAGATGGGTGTTACTTCTGCAAGAGTTTGATATAGAAATAAGAGATAGAAAAGGGACAGAGAACCAAGTGGTTGATCATCTGTCCCGGATAGAGCCAGTAGAAGGGACGTCCCTCCCCTCTCTTGAGATCTCTGAGACTTTTCCGGATGAGCATTTATTTGCCATTCAGGAAACACCATGGTTTGCCGATATTGCAAACTATAAAGCTGCAAGGTTCATACCCAAAGAGTACAATAGGCAACAAAAGAAAAAATTAATCACTGATGCAAAGTACTACTTGTGGGATGAACCCTATCTCTTTAAGAGATGTGCAGACAGAATAATCCGTAGGTGTGTTCCTAGAGAAGAAGCACAGAGGATCCTATGGCATTGCCATGGATCTCAATATGGAGGCCATTTCGGAGGTGAGCGAACAGCCACCAAGGACCTCCAATGTGGCTTCTATTGGGCGACACTCTATAAAGATTCCTGAGAGTTTGTACGTAACTGTGACAGTTGCCAAAGAGCTAGTAATCTGCCTCATGGTTATGTCATGCCTCAACAAGGAATCTTGGAGATTGAGTTGTTTGACCTATGGGGAATTGACTTCATGGGACCTTTCCCACCGTCATTCTCAAACACTTATATTCTGGTGGCAGTTGACTATGTATCAAAATGGGTTGAGGCCATTGCCACACTCACCAATGATACTAAAACAGTGCTGAAGTTCCTCCAGAAATATATCTTCAGTAGGTTTGGGGTCCCTAGAGTACTAATCAGTGATGGGGGCACTCACTTCTGCAACAAATAGCTTTATTCTGCCATGGTCCGGTATGGGATTCGCCACAAGGTGGCGACCCCATATTATCCACAGACTAATGGACAAGCTGAAGTCTCTAACAGAGAGCTAAAAAGAATCCTAGAACGGACTGTAAATACCCGTAGAAAGGATTGGGCAAGAAGCTTGGATGATGCTCTGTAGGCATACAGAACAGCATTCAAAACTCCTATAGGGACCTCTCCATACCAACCGGTCTATGGTAAGGCATGTCACTTGCCCGTGGAACTGGAACATAAAGCTTACTGGGCAACCAGATTCCTGAACTTTGATGCCAGATTAGCTGGAGAAAAAAGATTGCTCCAGCTAAATGAGCTAGAGGAATTCAGATTCACTGCTTTCGAAAATGCCAAGCTTTATAAAGAAAAATAAAAAAAGTGGCATGACAGAAAGCTGTCATCTAGAATCTTTGAACCAGGACAAAAGGTTCTGTTGTTCAACTCTAGGCTCAGGCTATTCCCTGGGAAACTGAAGTCCCGGTGGAGGGGACCATATGTGATTACAAGTGTATCACCATATGGTTATGTGGAGCTTCAAGATATTGATTCTGATAAGAAGTTCATTGTCAATGGACAGAGAATCAAGCACTATCTTGAAGGCAATGTTGAGCAAGAGTGCTCAAGGATGAAGCTAGACTAAAAGCTCAGCAAGGTCCAGCTAAAGACAATAAAGAAGCGCTTGCTGGGAGGCAACCCAGCCATGGGGCATCAATCCTCTAAGCATTTTGCCCTATTTTTATTTTTATTTGTTTATATAAAGTTCACTGATCCTAAGGTAAAGAGTCAATTGTAAAAGTTCACAGGGTTACAGAAGGATTCTGCATACAAAACAGAGAAAAAGAGCTCACTGGCAAGAAAACACCAGTAAAAGTCTGTTTTGGGCGTTCAACGCCCAACTGAAGCATCCACTGGGCGTTGAACGCCAGTGAGGATAGCCATCTGGACGTTGATGAGCGGATATTTTATACGCTTTTTGGGGTTAATTTCATATAGTTTTGAGTATGTTCTAGTTAGTTTTTAGTCTATTTTCATTAGTTTTTAGGAAAAATTCATATTTCTGGACTTTACTATGAGTTGTGTGTTTTTCTGTAATTTCAGGTATTTTTCTGGCTGAAATTGAAGGAGCTGAGCAAAAATCTGATTCAGGCTGAAAAAGGACTGCTGATGCTGTTGGATTCTGACCTCCCTGCACTCAAAGTGGATTTTCTGGAGCTACAGAACTCGAACTGGCATGCTTCCAATTGCGTTGGAAAGTAGACATCCAGGGCTTTCCAGCAATATATAATAGTCCATACTTTGCACAAGAATAGATGACGTAAACTGGCGTTCAACGCCAGTTCTCTGCCCAATTCTGGCGTCCAGCGCCAGAAAAGGATCAAAAGCTGGAGTTGAACGCCCAAACTGGCACAAAAACTGGCGTTCAACTCCACAAATGGCCTCTGCACGTGACTTGCTTAAATCTCAGCCCCAGCACACACCAAGTGGGCCCCAGAAGTGGATCTCTGCATTATCCATCATAGCCCACTCACTTTTTGTAAACCTAGGCTACTAGTTTAGTATAAAAACAACTTTTTGAGACTTATTTTGTATCTCATGACATTTCAGATCTAAACTTTGTATTCTCTGACGGCATGAGTCTCTAAACCCCATTGTTGGGGTGAGGAGCTCTGCTGTGTCTCGATGAATTAATGCAAGTATTTCTGTTTTCCATTCAAACACGCTTGTTCCTATCTAAGATGTTCATTCGCGCTTAACTGTGATGAAGGTGATGATCAGTGACATTCATCACCTCCCTCAACCCATGAACGTGTGCCTGACAACCACCTCCGTTCTATATATCCGATTGAATGAGTATCTCTGAGATCTCTTAATCAGAATCTCCGTGGTATAAGCTAGAACTGATGGCGGCATTCATGAGAATCCGGAAAGTCTAAACCTTGTCTGTGGTATTCCGAGTAGGATTCAAGGATTGAATGACTGTGACGAGCTTCAAACTCCTGAAGGCTGGGCGTTAGTGACAGATGCAAAAGGATAGTAAATCCTATTCCAACCGGATCGAGAACCAACCGGTGATTAGCCGTGCTGTGACAGAGCGCGTGAGCGTAGTTTTCACTGGAAGGATGGAAGGTAGCCATTGACAACGGTGATCCACCAACACACAGCTTGCCATAGGAGGACGTGCGTGTGTGAATCAGAAGACAGAGGAAAGCAGAGATTCAGAAGACAAAGCATCTCCAAAACTCCAACATATTCTCCATTACTGCACAACAAGTAATCTTTAATCCATGCTCTATTGTTTATTCGCAATTCAACTGATAAACATAATTGACTTCCTGACTAAGATTTACAAGATAACCATAGATTGCTTCAAACCAACAATCTCCGTGGGATTCGACCCTTACTCACGTGAGGTATTACTTGGACGACCCAGTGCACTTGCTGGTTAGTGGTACGCGTTGTGAAAAGTGTGATTCACAATTCGTGCACCAAGTTTTTGGCGCCGTTGCCGGGGATTGTTCGTGTTTGAACAACTGACGGATTATTTTGTTGCTTAGATTAGGAAAAAAATCTTTCTTTTTGGTTTAGAGTCTTTTATTATTTATCCCTTGTTAAAACACTTTAAATTTATAACTCAGTTAGTTAGAACGTGGTGTTTATGTTCATGGTAATTGGCTATCATAATTTTTTTTTTAAAACCTTTTTCAAAAATAATTTTTCTATTAAATTGTGTGCCAAACTTTAAGTTTGGTGTTTTCAAAAATAATCTTTCTTAAAATTTTCGAAAATTCCATAACTCATTTGGCTAGAGCGTTAATCTGTGTTCTTGGTAATTGGGTTAGAGTCTTTTATACTCTTTTCAAAACCTTCTTTTTCATAAATAATATTTTCTCTATTAAATTGTGTGCCAAACTTTAAGTTTGGTGTTTTCTTGTTGAATTCCCTTTGGTTTTCGAAAATTTTGGTGGTTTTCTAAAAATTTTAAGTTTGGTGTTCTTTCTTCATATTCTTGTGTTCTTGTGAGTCTTCAAAGTGTTCTTGAGTTTTCCTTGTGTCTTGATCTTAAAATTTTTAAGTTTGGTGTTCCTTGGTGTTTTCCCTCCAAAATTTTCAAAAACAAGGAGCATTAGATCTAAAAATTTTAAATCTTGTGCTATCTCATTGTTTTTCTCTTTCCTCACTAAATTCAAAAATATCTTTTCTCTTTTTTTTTAAAACAAATTTTCGAAAATTATTTAAAAAAAAAATTTTTAATTTCAAAATTCAAATTCTTTTTAGTTATTTTATTTTATTTAAGTATTTACTTCTTATAAAATAAAATAAATAAAAAGGTAAATCAGTCCAAGTTATATCCATATATCCATCATGGACATAAGTGGAAATGAATAGTCCAGGAGGACTCTGGGGTCATATTCTAACCCCTCTACTGCTTCATATGGGAGTAGCATATGCATACCCTCCATTGGAGTTAGTAGCTTTGAGTTGAATCCTCAGCTCATTATCATGGTGCAGCAAAGTTGCCAGTATTCCGGTCTTCCACAGGAAGAACCTACAGAGTTTCTGGCACAATTTCTACAAATTGCTGACACAGTACATGATAAGGAAATAGATCAGGATGTCTACAGACTATTACTGTTTCCATTTGCTGTAAAAGATCAAGCTAAGAGGTGGTTAAATAACCAACCTAAGGCCAGCATAAGAACATGGAAACAGCTGACAGAAAAATTCCTGAATCAGTATTTTCCTCCAAAAAGGATGACACAGCTAAGGCTGGACATCCAAGGCTTTAAACAAGGAGATAATGAATCTCTCTATGATGCCTGGGAGAGATACAGAGAGATGCTACGAAAATGCCCCTCTGAAATGTTTTCAGAGTGGGTTCAGTTAGACATCTTCTACTATGGGCTTGCAGAAGGAGCTCAGATGTCTCTAGATTACTCAGCTGGTGGATCTATCCATATGAGAAAGACAATTGAAGAGGCTCAAGAGCTCATTGATACAGTTGCCAGGAATCAGCATCTGTATCTAAGCAGCAACCCTTCCATGAATGAAGAGGTTAAAACAGTAACTGCTGAATTCAGTACTGTAAAACAAGCTGCTGAATTCAATCAGCAATTGGATTTTCTAACAAAGCATCTAGCTGAATTCAAAGACAGGCTACAGGAGACAAGGATAGCTAATATACATATGGACGAACAGTTTAAGCAAACAAAGCAGCAGCTATCAAGGCAAATAGCAGAAGAATGCCAAGCAGTTCAATTAAGAAGTGGGAAAACATTAAATACCCCACCTCAAGGCATCAAAAATTCAAGAAATGAGCGACCCACCAAAGATTCACCTGAGGACAGTAAGAGCCCAGGGAAAAATAATTCTGGCACTAAAAAGCCAGAAAATGGGTGGAAGGCTGGCGCTGAATGCCTAGACCATGCCCAAAACTGGCGTTCAGTGCCAGAAACAAGGCAGGATTGGCGTTCAACGCCAGAAATGGGCAAGAATCTGGCGTTGAACGCCCAAATAGGGCAGAATCCAGCGTTGAACGCCCAAAATGGGCACATTCCTGGCGTTCAGGTGCCAGGAACAGACAGTGAGCTGGCATCTAACGTCACTCCAGCTTCTGACTCTGGCACTCAATTGCCAGTGAGGGATCAGACACACACAAGTGCTGATAACAACCCTTCTAAAAAGGCTTCTTTAACCACTAAGGTTGAGGAATATAAAGCCAAGATACCTTATCCTCAAAAACTCCGGAAAGAGGAGCAGGATAAGCAATTTGCTCGCTTTGCAGATTATCTAAGGACTCTTGAAATAAAGATTCCATTTGCAGAGGCACCTGAGCAAATACCTTCTTATGCCAAGTTCATGAAAGAGATCTTGAGTCATAAAAAGGAGTGGAGAGAAACAGAAAGAGTTCTCCTCACTGAAGAATGCAGTGCAGTCATTCTGAAAAGCTTTCCTGAGAAGCTTAAAGACCCTGGGAGTTTTCTAATACCATGCATATTAGAAGGTGATTGCACCAAGACAGCTTTATGCGATCTTGGGGCAAGCATCAACCTGATACCTGCATCCACTATCAGGAAGCTTGGCTTAACTGAAGAAGTTAAACCAACCCGGATATGTCTCCAACTTGCTGATGGTTCCACTAAATACCCATCAGGCGTGATTGAGGACATGATTGTCAGAGTTGGGCCATTCGCCTTTCCCACTGACTTTGTTGTGCTGGAAATGGAGGAGCACAAGAGTGCTACTCTCATTCTAGGACGACCCTTCCTAGCAACTGGACGATCCCTCATTGATGTCCAACAGGGGGAAATAACCCTGAGAGTCAATGATGATGAGTTTAAGTTGAACGCTGTCAAAGCCATGCAGCATCCAGACACATCAACAGACTGCATGAAAGTTGATCTCATTGACTCTTTGGTAGAAAAGATCAACATGGCTGAGAGTCTCGAATCAGAGTTGGAAGACATCTTTAAAGATGTTCAGCCTGATTTGGAGGATTCAAAGGACATGAAAGAGCCTCTGAACTTTCTTCTGAAAGAGGAAAAACCTCCTAAACCCGAGCTCAAGCCACTACCACCATCCTTGAAATATGCATTTCTGGGAGAAGGTGACACTTTTCCAGTGATCATAAGCTCTGCTTTAAGTTCACAGGAAGAGGAAGCACTTATTCAACTGCTAAGAACACACAAGACAGCTCTTGGGTGGTCTATAGGTGACCTTAAAGGCATAAGCCCAGCTAGATGCATGCACAAAATCCTATTGGAGGATAATGCCAAACCAGTGGTTCAACCATAGAGGCGGCTAAATCCAGCCATGAAGGAAGTGGTGCAGAAAGAGGTCACCAAATTACTAGAGGCTGGGATTATTTATCCAATTTCTGATAGCCCCTGGGTGAGCCCTGTTCAAGTCGTCCCAAAAAAGGGAGGCATGACAGTGATTCATAATGAAAAAAATGAACTGGTTCCTACAAGAACAGTTACAGGGTGGCGCATGTGTATTGACTACAGAAGGCTCAATACAGCCACCAGAAAGGATCATTTTCCTTTACCATTCATAGACCAGATGCTAGAGAGACTAGCAGGTCATGATTATTACTGCTTTTTGGATGGCTATTCGGGCTATAACCAGATTGCAGTGGATCCTCAGGATCAAGAGAAAACAGCATTCACATGTCCATCTGGAGTGTTTGCTTATAGAAGGATGCCATTTGGGCTATGTAATGCGCCTGCAACCTTCCAGAGATGCATGCTCTCTATTTTCTCTGACATGGTGGAAAAATTTCTGGAAGTCTTCATGGATGACTTCTCAGTATATGGAGACTCATTCAGCTCCTGTCTTGATCACCTGAAACTTGTTTTGAAAAGATGCCAAGAAACCAACCTAGTTTTAAACTGGGAAAAGTGTCACTTCATGGTGACTGAAGGAATTGTTCTTGGGCATAAAATCTCAAACAAGGGAATAGAGGTGGATCAAGCAAAAATAGAGGTAATTGAAAAATTACCACCACCTGCCAATGTTAAGGCAATCAGAAGCTTTCTGGGGCACGCAGGATTCTATAGGAGGTTTATAAAGAATTTTTCAAAAATCGCAAAACCTCTAAGCAATCTGCTAGCTGCTGACATGCCATTTGTGTTTGACACAAAGTGCCTGCAGGCGTTTGAAACGCTAAAAGCTAAGCTGGTCACAGCACCAGTCATTTCTGCACCAGACTGGACATTACCATTTGAGCTAATGTGTGATGCCAGTGATCATGCCATTGGTGCAGTATTGGGACAGAGGCATGACAAGCTTCTGCATGTCATTTATTATGCCAGTCGTGTTCTAAATGATGCCCAGAAAAATTACACAACCACAGAAAAGGAATTACTTGCAGTGGTTTACGCCATTGACAAGTTCAGATCCTACTTAGTAGGATCAAAGGTGATTGTGTACACTGACCATGCTGCTCTTAAGTATCTACTCACAAAGCAGGATTCAAAACCCAGGCTCATCAGATGGGTATTGCTTCTGCAAGAGTTTGATATAGAAATAAGAGATAGAAAAGGGACAGAGAACCAAGTAGCTGATCATCTGTCCCGGATAGAGCCAGTGGAAGGGACGTCCCTCCCCTTTCTTGAGATCTCTGAGACGTTCCCTAATGAGCATCTATTTGCCATTCAGGAAGCACCATGGTTTGCCGATATTGCAAACTATAAAGCTGCAAGGTTCATACCCAAGGAGTACAATAGAATACAAAAGAAGAAATTAGTTACTGATGCAAAGTACTACTTGTGGGATGAACCCTATCTCTTTAAGAGATGTGCAGACGGAATTATCCGTAGGTGTGTCCCCAGAGAGGAAGCACAGAGAATCCTATGGCATTGCCACGGATCTCAATATGGAGGCCATTTCAGAGGTGAGCGAACAGCCACCAAGGTCCTCCAATGTGGCTTCTGTTGGCCCACACTCTATAAAGATTCCCGAGAGTTTGTACGTAATTGTGACAGTTGCCAAAGAGCTGGTAATCTGCCTCATGGTTACGCCATGCCTCAACAAGGAATCTTGGAAATTGAGTTGTTTGACGTATGGGGAATTGACTTCATGGGACCTTTCCCACCATCATATTCAAACACTTATATTCTGGTGGCAGTTGACTATGTATCAAAATGGGTTGAGGCTATTGCCACACCCACCAATGATACTAAAACAGTGCTGAAGTTCCTCCAGAAACATATCTTTAGCAGGTTTGGTGTCCCTAGAGTGTTAATCAGTGATGGGGGCACTCACTTCTGCAATAAACAGCTTTACTCTGCCATGGTTCGGTATGGAATTCGCCACAAGGTGGCCACTCCATATCATTCACAAACCAATGGGCAAGCTGAAGTCTCTAACAGAGAATTAAAGAGAATCCTGGAACGGACAGTAAATACCCGTAGAAAGGATTGGGCACGGAGCTTGGATGATGCTCTGTGGGCTTACAGAACAGCATTCAAGACCCCTATAGGGACCTCTCCATACCAACTCGTGTATGGTAAGGCATGCCACCTGCCCGTGGAACTGGAACATAAGGCCTACTGGGCAACCAGATTCCTAAACTTTGATGCCAAATTAGCAGGAGAAAAATGATTGCTCCAGCTAAATGAGCTAGAGGAATTCAGATTCACAGCTTTCGAAAATGCCAAGCTTTATAAAGAAAAATCAAAAAAATGGCATGACAGAAAGCTGTCATCTAGAATCTTTGAACCAGGACAGAAGGTTTTGTTGTTTAACTCTAGACTCAGGCTATTCCCCGGGAAACTGAAATCCCGGTGGAGGGGACCATACGTGATTACAAGTGTATCACCATATGGTTATGTGGAGCTTCAAGATATTGATTCTGATAAGAAGTTCATTGTCAATGGACAGAAAATCAAGCATTATCTAGAAGGCAACATTGAGCAAGAATGCTCAAGGCTGAAGCTAGATTAAAAGCTCAGCAAGGTCCAGCTAAGGACATTAAAGAAGCGCTTGTTGGGAGGCAACCCAATTTTTATTTACTTTCATGGTTTTTCATGTTTTATTAGGTTCATGATCATGTGGAGTCACAAAACAAATATTAAAAATTGAAAACGGAATCAAAAACAGCAGAAGAAAAATCACACACTGGAGGAAGCACCTGTCTGGCGTTGAACGCTAGAACAGAGCATGGTTCTGGCGCTGAACGCCCAAAATGGGCAACATCCTGGCGCTGAACGCCCAGAACAAGCATGGTTCTGGCGTTCAACGCCAGAAATGGCTAGTAAATGGGCGTTGAACGCCCAAAATGGGCACCAACCTGGCGCTGAACGCCCAGAGTTGTGTGCAAGGGCATTTTGCATGTCCAAATTGGTGCAGGGATGTAAATGCCTTGACACCTCAAGATCTGTGGACCTCACAGGATCATTTCAAGATCTGTGGACCCCACAGGATCCCCACCTTCCCTCCTCATAATCCTAGTTTTTCCTTCCACATCTTCTTTTTCATCTATTCCCTCTTCTTTTGCTCGAGGGCGAGCAACATTCTAAGTTTGGTGTGGTAAAATAATTATATGAAGGATCTATAGCTCAGTGGTAGAACATGTGGCTGCAAATCAAAAGATACCTCAGGGGATGCACTTCCCTCCACATAATTATTGGAAGCAACTGAGGATAGAAATACCAAAAATCACTAGGAATCAAGCCACAAAGGCAAGGAAGAGACATAAAAGAGCTCAAGAACATCATTGGTGCCTCAAGAAGGAAATGCCATCATCACTAAGGTGGACTCGTTCCTTGTTCTTACTTTCTCTGTTTTTCGTTTTCTCTATGTTAAGTGCTTATCTATGTTTGTGTCTTCATTACATGATCATTAGTAGTAATTAGTGTCTAGTTTGATTTTATCCCCAATTAAGTTATAGTCTATTTTTCTCATCATCAGCAAACATGAATAAAATAGTAGATCTTTTGAATAAGAGGCAATAAAATTTCGACTTTTTAATAAGAAAAATTCTAATTAGTAACATGTGGTGGCAACGCTTTCTGTCTTCTGAATGAATGCTTGAACAGTGCATATGTCTTTTGAATTTGTTGTTTAAGACTGTTAAATATGTTGGCTCTTGAAAGAATGATGAACATGAGACATGTTATTGATAATCTGAAAAATCATAAAAATGATTCTTGAAGCAAGAAAAAGCAGCAAAGAACAAAGCTTGCAGAAAAAAAAAGAAAAAAAAAGAAAAAAAAAATAATAGAAAGAAAAAGAAAAAGCAAGCAAAAAAAGCCAAAAGCTCTTAAAACCAAGAGGCAAGAGCAAAAAGCCAATAACCCTTAAAATCAAAAGGCAAGGACAAATAAAAAGGATCCCAAGGCTTTGAGCATCAGTGGATAGGAGGGCCTAAAGGAATAAAATCCTGGTCTAAGCGGCTAAACCTAGCTGTCCCTAACCATGTGCTTGTGGCGTGAAGGTGTCAAGTGAAAACTTGAGACTGAGCGGTTAAAGTCAAGGTCCAAGGCAAAAAGAAGAGTGTGCTTAAGAACTCTGGACACCTCTAATTGGGGACTTTAGCAAAGCTGAGTCACAATCTAAAAGGTTCACCCAATTATGTGTCTGTGGCATTTATGTATCCGGTGGTAATACTGGAAAACAAAGTGCTTAGGGCCACGGCCAAGACTCATAAAATAGCTGTGTTCAAGAATCATCACACTGAACTAAGAGAATCAATAACACTATCTGAATTCTGAGTTCCTATAGATGCCAATCACTCTGAGCTTCAATGGATAAAGTGAGATGCCAAAACTGTTTAGAAGCAAAAAACTACTAGTCCCGCTCATCTAATTAGAATCTGAGCTTCACTCAAGAAAACTCTGAGATATTATTGCTTCTCAACCTATTAGTCTTCTATTTTATTTGTCTAGTTGCTTGAGGACAAGCAACAGTTTAAGTTTGGTGTTGTGATGAGCGGATATTTTATACGCTTTTTGGGGTTAATTTCATATACTTTTAAGTATGTTCTAGTTAGTTTTTAGTCTATTTTCATTAGTTTTTAGGAAAAATTCATATTTCTGGACTTTACTATGAGTTGTGTGTTTTTCTATAATTTCAGGTATTTTTCTGGCTGAAATTGAAGGAGCTGAGCAAAAATCTGATTCAGGCTAAAAAAGGACTGCTGATGCTGTTGGATTCTGACCTCCCTGCACTCAAATTGGATTTTCTGGAGCTACAGAACTCGAAATGGCATGCTTCCAATTGCGTTGGAAAGTAGACATCCAGGGATTTCCAGCAATATATAATAGTCCATACTTTGCACAAGAATAGAGGACTTAAACTGGCGTTCAACGCCAGTTCTCTGCCCAATTCTGGCGTCCAGCGCCAGAAAAGGATCAAAAGCTGGAGTTGAACGCCCAAACTGGCACAAAAACTGGCGTTCAACTCCACAAATGGCCTCTGCACGTGACTTGCTTAAATCTCAGCCCCAGCACACACCAAGTGGGCCCCAGAAGTGGATCTCTGCATCATCCATCATAGCCCACTCACTTTTTGTAAACCTAGGCTACTAGTTTAGTATAAAAACAACTTTTAGAGACTTATTTTGTATCTCATGACATTTCAGATCTAAACTTTGTATTCTCTGACGGCATGAGTCTCTAAACCCCATTGTTGGGGGTGAGGAGCTCTGCTGTGTCTCGATGAATTAATGCAAGTATTTCTGTTTTCCATTCAAACACGCTTGTTCCTATCTAAGATGTTCATTCGCGCTTAACTGTGATGAAGGTGATGATCAGTGACATTCATCACCTCCCTCAACCCATGAACGTGTGCCTGACAACCACCTCCGTTCTATATATCCGATTGAATGAGTATCTCTGAGATCTCTTAATCAGAATCTCCGTGGTATAAGCTAGAACTGATGGCGGCATTCATGAGAATCCGGAAAGTCTAAACCTTGTCTGTGGTATTCCGAGTAGGATTCAAGGATTAAATGACTGTGACGAGCTTCAAACTCCTGAAGGCTGGGCGTTAGTGACAGATGCAAAAGGATAGTAAATCCTATTCCAACCGGATCGAGAACCAACCGGTGATTAGCCGTGCTGTGACAGAGCGCGTGAGCGTAGTTTTCACTGGAAGGATGGAAGGTAGCCATTGACAGCGGTGATCCACCAACACACAGCTTGCCATAGGAGGACGTGCGTGCGTGAATCAGAAGACAGAGGAAAGCAGAGATTCAGAAGACAAAGCATCTCCAAAACTCCAACATATTCTCCATTACTGCACAACAAGTAATCTTTAATCCATGCTCTATTGTTTATTCGCAATTCAACTGATAAACATAATTGACTTCCTGACTAAGATTTACAAGATAACCATAGATTGCTTCAAACCAACAATCTCCGTGGGATTCGACCCTTACTCACGTGAGGTATTACTTGGACGACCTAGTGCACTTGCTGGTTAGTGGTACGCGTTGTGAAAAGTGTGATTCACAATTCGTGCACCAGGCGTTGAACGCCAGAAAGAAGCTCTTTCTGGGCGTTTAAACGCCAGATTTACAGCGTTCTGGGCGTTCAAAAAAACGCCCAGTAACAAAGGACTTCCTGGCGTTCAACGCCAGAAATAAGCAGCAGCTGGGCGTTGAACACCCAGGAGAAGCAGCATTTGGGCGTTGAACGCCCAAAACATGCAGCGTTTGGGCGTTCAAACGCCAAGATGGTGGGGAGGAGGTAAATTCATTTTTTCTTCATATTTTTCATTTTAATCTTAATTTTCCTGTTTCAATTCATGATTTCTTGCATAAACATGTTATAAACCCTGATTTCTAAAATCCCTAATTTCTAAAAACCCTTCTTTAAAAATATTAAATGTATCTTAATCCATAAGCACAAATCCTTTTTTCCAATCCAATTCAACTCTTTTTCAAAATTTTCAAAACATATCTATCTCTTTTCATTCAAAAATCTTTTCAACTAATCAATATCTTTTTCAAATCTCCATACTATCTTTTTCAAAAATCCAATTTTATCTTTTTCAAATATCTTTCATATCTTTTCAATTTTAAACTATATCTTTTCTTATCATACTTTTTTTTTTAAAATCATATCTTCTATCTTATCTTTCCCCCTATTTTCGAAAACCCCCCTCTCCCTTTAAATATGGGTTCGGCCTCCCTCCCCTTCCATCCACAATTGCACCTAGCTCTCCTTCTCTCCCTCTCCTTTCTTTTCTTTTGCTTGAGGACAAGCAAACCTCTAAGTTTGGTGTGCTTATCCGTGATCACTAAGATCATGGCTCCTAAAGGAAAATAACCCACTCCAAGAGGCAAGAAAGAGAGTGTTCCAAAACCACTTTGGAATCAAGGGAAGTTCTTAACTAAAGAACATTCAGACCATTATTACAAAATAATGGGTCTAAGATCAGTGATCCCGGAAGTCAGATTTGATCTGAAAGAAGACGAATATCCGGAGATCCAGGAGCAAATTCGAATCAGGAACTGGGAGATCCTAGCCAATCCTGAAACGAAAGTGGGAAGGATTATGGTCCAGGAGTTCTATGCTAATATATGGCATACAGACAGGCAAAGACTATCTGGATCTGCTATCTATGACTATCGGACCTTGGTCAGAGGAAAGATTGTTCATACCATCCCTGACAAGATCAGAGAGATCTTAAAGCTACCTCAGCTGAAAGATGATCCAGACTCTTTCAACAGGAGAATGATGAGAACAGACAAGGGCCTGGATAAGATTCTAGAGGATATATGTATCCCTGGAGCAAGGTGGACCACTAGCACGAAGGGTGTCCCAAATCAACTCAAGAGGGAAGATCTCAAACCAGTCGCCAGAGGATGGCTGGACCTCATTGGGCATTCTCTGCTGCCCACTAGCAACCGTTCTGAAGTCACTGTTAAAAGAGTAGTGATGATCCATTGCATCATGATGGGAAATGAAGTGGAAGTTCATCAACTAATTTCAACTTAATTCTACAAAATTGCTAATAAAAATTCTAAAGAGGCCAGGTTGGCTTACCCAAGCTTGATCTCTCTGCTCTGCAAGGACGCTGGAGTAAGGATGGGAATAACTGAGTATAACTCAATTGAGAAACCAATCACCAAAGCATCAATGGAAAAATAACAAGCACAGGATGACCCCATCAAGAAGAAAACACATGAATTTCTCCCAGAAATCCCTCAATCTGAATATTGGGAGTATCTTGAAACATCAGTTACCAAGATGCAAGAAGCTATGGAACAAATAATAAAGGAACAGAAGGAACAAAGTCAAATTCTCTGCTATTTAATTAAAGAACAGGAAGAGCAAGGGCGTGACTTGAGGGAATTGAAGCGCCAGAAGTTATCTCTTGAAGGACCAAGCACCCCACAGATCCGAGGAACATCCACTTCCCAGAACAAAGGTTGTTAAATTCCAATTTCTGCTTTAACTCTGTGATAGTTGTCGTTATAGGAGTTTACCTTAGAAGTCATATAGTAGTAATTAGTGTCTATTTTTATTTTACCTCCAATTAAGTTATAGTCTATTTTTCTCATCATCAGCAAACATGAATAAAATAGTAGATCTTTTGAATAAGAGGCAATAAAATTCGAGTTTTTAATAAGAAAAATTCTAATTAGTAACATGTGGTGGCAATGCTTTCTGTCTTCTGAATGAATGCTTGAACAGTGCATATGTCTTTTGAATTTGTTGTTTAAGACTGTTAAATATGTTGGCTCTTGAAAGAATGATGAACATGAGACATGTTATTGATAATCTGAAAAATCATAAAAAATGATTCTTGAAGCAAGAAAAAGCAGCAAAGAACAAAGCTTGCAGAAAAAAAAGAGAGAGAGAGAGAGAAAGAAAAAGCAAGCAGAAAAAGCCAAAGCTCTTAAAACCAAAAGGCAAGGGTAATAGAAAGGATCCCAAGGCTTTGAGAATCAGTGGATAGGAGGGCCTAAAGGAATAAAATCCTAGCCTAAGCGGCTAAACCAAGCTGTCCCTAGCCATGTGCTTGTGGCGTGAAGGTGTCAAGTGAAAACTTGAGACTGAGCGGTTAAAGTCAAGGTCCAAAGCAAAAAGAAGAGTGTGCTTAAGAACCCTGGACACCTCTAATTGGGGACTTTAGCAAAGCTGAGTCACAATCAAAAAGGGTTCACCCAATTATGTGTCTGTGGCATTTATGTATTCGGTGGTAATACTGGAAAACAAAGTGCTTAGGGCCACGGCCAAGACTCATAAAGTAGCTGTGTTCAAGAATCATCATACTGAAATAGGAGAATTAATAACACTATCTGAATTCTAAGTTCCTATAGATGCCAATCACTCTGAGCTTCAATGGATAAAGTGAGATGCCAAAATTGTTCGGAAGCATAAAGCTACTAGTCCCGCTCATCTAATTAGGATCTGAGCTTCACTCAAAAACTCTGAGATATTATTGCTTCTTGACTTATTAGTCTTCTATTTTATTTGTCTAGTTGCTTGAGGACAAGCAACAGTTCAAGTTTGGTGTTGTGATGAGCGGATATTTTATACGCTTTTTGGGGTTAATTTCATATAGATTTTAGTATGTTTTAGTTGGTTTTAAGTTTATTTTCATTAGTTTCTAGGAAAAATCTACATTTCTGGACTTTACTATGAGTTTGTGTGTTTTTTTATAATTTCAGGTATTTTCTGGCAGAAATTGAGGGAGCTGAGCAAAAATCTTATTCAGGCTGAAAAAGGACTGCTGATGCTGTTGGATTCTGACCTCCCTGCACTCAAAATGGATTTTCTGGAGCTACAGAACTCCAAATGACGTGCTTCCAATTGAGTTGGAAAGTAGACATCCAGGGCTTTCTATGAATATATAATAGTCCATACTTTGCTCAAGGATAGATGTCGTAAACTGGCGTTCAACGCCAGCTCTCTGCCCAATTCTGGCGTCCAGCGCCAGAAACAAGTTGCAAGTTGGAGTTCAACGCCAGAAAAGGATCCAAAGCTGGCATTGAACACCCAAAACAGCCCCAGGCACATGAGAAGCTTTAGTCTCAGCCCCAGCACACACCAAGTGGGCCCTAGAAGTGGATTTCTGCACTATCTGTTATAGTTTACTCATTTTCTGTAAACCTAGGCTACTAGTTTAGTATTTAAACAACTTTTAGAGATTCATTTTGCATCTCATGACATTTTAGATCTGAACTTTGTAACTTTTGACGGCATGAGTCTCTAAACTCCATTGTTGGGGGTGAGGAGCTCTGCTGTGTCTCGATGACTTAATGCAAGTATTTCTCTTTTCGATTCAAACATGCGTGTTCCTATCTAAGATATCAATTCGCGCCTAACCATGGAGAAGGTGATGATCAGTGACACTCATCACCTTCCTCACTCCATGAACGTGTGTCTGACAATCACCTCCGTTCTACATCAGATTGAATGAATATCCCTTAGATTCCTTAATCAGAATCTCCGTGGTATAAGCTAGATTGATGGCGGCATTCATGAGAATCCAGAAAGTCTAAACCTTGTCTGTGGTATTCCGAGTAGGATTCTGGGATTGGATGGCTGTGACGAACTTCAAACTCGCGAGTGCTGGGCGTAGTGACAGACGCAAAAGGATAGTAAATCCTATTCCGGTACGACTGAGAACCTGCAGATGATTAGCCATGCGGTGACAGCGCACCTGGACCCTTTTCACTGGAAGGATGGATGGTAGCCATTGACAACGGTGATCCACCTACACACAGCTTGCCATAGGAGGATGTGCATGCGTGAATCAGAAGACAGAGGAAAGCAGAGATTCTGAAGACAAAGCATCTCTAAAACTCCAACATATTCTCCATTACTGCATAACAAGTAACCTTTAATCCATGCTCTCTTGTTTATTCGCAATCCAACTGATAAATATAATTGACTTCCTGACTAAGAATTGCAAGATAACCATAGATTGCTTCAAACCAACAATCTCCATGGGATTCGACCCTTACTCACGTAAGGTATTACTTGGACGACCAAGTGCACTTGCTGGTTAGTGGTACGAGTGTGAAAAGTGTGATTCACAATTCGTGCACCAGTGAGCTTTTCCTGGTTAGCAGCTCCTTCATATACTTAATGTATGAGGGCATTTGTTGGAGGGCCTTGATGAATGGTATGTTTACATGGAGAGATGCAAACACGTCAAGAAACCTTGAGTATATTCTCTTCTCTACACCATCATTGAGTATTTGGGGAAAGGGTGCATAGAGTCTCAGCAGCTCCTTCTGTGTGATTGTGGTTTCTTGATGATTCTCTTCCTGCTTTCCTGCTGATGTATCTTCAGGTTGTTCTAATGGTTTGTTCGGCTCTTCCTCATTCTTCTTATCACTTATAGTAACCATCTTGCAATCTTCCCATCTGACCTTCTTTGCTTCACCTCTCAGATTTTTCTCTATGTCACTTGGGAAGCTATCAGTTGGTTTGGAGATCTTCTCAGAAAGGTATCCCACTTGAAACTCCAGCCTCTTGATGGTGTCTCCCTGGTTCTTGATATTGGCTCGCACCTCCTCTTTGAACACCTTGTTATCTTGGATCTCCTTGCATATGCCTTCAAGTAGAATTTCAATCCTTGAGAGTCTATCTTCAGATGATGGAGAGTTGAGACTGGAAAGATGAGAAGGGCCATTTTGACTTTGGTATGGATGTTGAGAGGTGTTGTTAGGTGGGTGTTGATATGACCTCTGTGTGGAGTGTTGGTGAGCTACATTGTTGTTGGGGTTGTGGCGTCTCTGATCTTGGCCTTGATCCTATTGGTTTCCCCACCCAAAGTTTAGGTGGTTCCTCCAACCGGGATTATATGTTTTGGAGTATGGGTCATGGTGCTGCCTAGGTGAATTTCCAATGTAGTTGGCTTATTTCTGATCACCCTCTGCTTCTTCATTCACTTCTTCTTGAGCTGCTGCTGAGGTGGTGATTGCTGCCACTTGATTCCTCTCTATCTTTTTGGTAAGGTCAGCCAACTGCTTAGTAATAAGCTTGTTTTGAGCTAGCAGTGCATCCACATTGTTCAGCTCCATCACTCCTCTAGTGTTGCTTCTTTCAGAAGCATAGAAGTAGTCATTCTCTGCTACAGTCTCAATGACATCTATGGCTTCTTCAATGGTCTTCTTCTTGTTCAGAGATCCCTCGGATGAGTGGCCTACTGCCTTCTTTGATTCATACGAAAGGCCTTCATAGAAAATATGCAACTGCACCCATTCATTGAACATATCTGGCGGGCATCTTCTTGTCAGGTCCTTAAACCTCTCCCATGCTTCATATAGAGTCTCACCATCTTGCTGCCTGAAGTTTTGTACCTCAGCTCTCAGCCTGTTTATTCGTTGAGGAGGGTAGAATCTTGCCAAGAATTTATTCACCACATCTTCCCAGGTTGTTAAACTCTCCTTCGGGAAAGACTCCAGCCACTTAGCTGCTTTGTACTTGAGTGAGAAGGGAAATAGGAGCAGTCTATAGGTGTCAGGATGAACACCATTAGACTTCACAGTATCACATATTCTCAGGAATGTGGTTAGATGTTGATTGGGGTCTTCTTGGACACCTCCTCCGAATGAACAGTTGTTCTAAACAAGGGTGATGAGTTGTGGCTTTAGTTCAAAGTTGTTGGCATGTATGGTTGGCTTTTGGATGCTACTTCCATAATTCCCTGGGTTTGGATTGATGTAGGACCCTAGAACTCTTCTTTCTTGCCCAGCATGATTTGCTAGACCTTCTCTGCCATGGTTGTGAGCTTCTTCTTCATGATGGTTCTCCATGTTCTCATCAAAGTATTCCTCCTCTTCCTCCGCACCAACTACTCGTTTTCCTCTTGCTTCCCTCCTTAATCTAAGGAAGGTCCTCTCAGGTTCAGAATCAAAGGAAGTTGAAGCCCTGCTTCTTCTCCTTGTCATACAACCAACAAGGCACAAGCAAGGAAATAGATGCAGAAAGTGTTCCTATTAGAAATGCTGTTAGTGTGAGTGATGCAATATATCAAACAGTTAGTGGGTTAGTGAAATAAATTATAAACAACTAAGAAAACTGGTAGGGGGAAAGGGAGAAAATAGCTAAAACTGAAAGTAAATTACTCAAATGAAATTAAATCAAGAAAAATGCTCAATCTAGTTATCCACCAATTTAATCATTGTTGATACAAAATCAATCCCCGGCAACGGCGCCACAAACTTGATGCACGAAAACCTGTCTCTTAACAAATCCCTCTCGGCAAGTATATCGAATTGTCGTCAAGTAATAACTCACAAAAGAGTGAGGTCGAATCCCACAGGGATTGATTGGTCAAGCAACTTTAATTGGAGGAATGTTCTAGTTGAGCTAAGTAGAATTTTGTTTGAGAGTTGCAGGAAATTAAATGGCGGGAAAGTAAATAGCAGAAAATGTAAATGCTGGAAATAAAGCGCTGAAAATAGATGACGGAAAGTAAATTGCAGAATCTTAAATGGGAATGGGGAAGATGATCATAAAAGTAAATGGGCCGAAATTAAAGAGAATGGGTAAGATCAGAAATGAGGAGTTCATTGGGCTTAGGAGATGTTGCATCCTCCAGATCAAGTTCATTTTCATCTCTTCCTCAATCAATGCATTCATTGATCTCCTTGGCAATCTTAAGTGATTGAATTCCAATTCCTTGGTAATTCAATTCTCTCAAATCTTGATCAATAGCCAATTCCTTGGTCCAATTGCTCATGAGAAGAGATGAGGTATGGTCACTGATTATACCACATGTATTTCCAAATCAAAGTGTTGGTAGGATTATATGTCACTATATCCATCCAAACCCCAATTTGGTCCAACATGAGAAAGCATTTCTAGCATGATCTCTTCATTCCTCTTCCAAGGTTCCGAAGAGATCCAAGTATGAATAGCTTCTTTTCCAAGATAACTACTCAATTGGATGAAGATTGAAAGCCTTCTAGTAAAATCAAGAGAAAAGAAAGAAGAAGAATAATGAAAACTATTATTGATCCATCAAATTACAACAGAGCTCCCTAACCCAATGAAAGGGGTTTAGTTGTTCATAGCTCTGGGAATGGAAAACACAGATGGAGAATGCATTCTGAAAAGTTAAATTAGAAGTTGCAGAGAAAGTAAAAAATACAGAGAGTAATTCTAATAGTGCCAAAAAGCTCCCCTCTAGTTCAAAGTTCTCCCTATTTATACTATTCTTCTGATCTTCTAGTTGCTTCTTCAAGTCTTGGATATGTGCCTTTGGATTTTGAGTTGAAGCAGTTATCATCTTCAGTGGGCTTAGCTTTACTTGCAGAGAGAGAGTGTGAAGTAGGCATGGACTTTAGCTTAGGACGTTAGTGGCGTTAACGTTAAGTGAAAGTGTGGGTTCGAGAACGTTAGTGACAATCACCTTTTTCACTAACGTTCCTAACCCAAGAATGGTCCACGTTAACTTCAACGTTAGTGGCACCAACGTGACCACTAACATTGCCTATTGGTCCTTCGCACACGTTATTGGGGTTTAACTTTTTCATTAACGTTGAGAGTCCCCCCTTTCTCACGTTAGAGTTCAAGTTAGTATAACTAACGTGGCTCTTAACGTGAGCACACTTTAGCCTCGAGAGCGTTAGTGACACTTACCTTTGTCACTAACACTCCAAAATGCCCCTTTCCTACGTTAGAGTTCACGTTAATTGCGTTAACGTGGCCTCTAACGTGGTATTGGTAGCCATCCCTAACATTAGTGATAAAGGTGGGTGTCACTAACGTTGGCTCATCATTCTCTCCTCCACGTTAGCTTCCACGTTAACTGAGTTAACGTGGCAACTAACGTGGCTCAAAGTGGCTTAGTCCAACGTTAGTGACAAAGGTGAGTGTCACTAACGTTGGTGATTCCTTGCTCCCTCCACGTTAGAGTCCACGTTAACTAGGTTAACGTGGCTCTTAACGTGGCCAATATGAGCTTAGTCCAACGTTAGTGACAAAGGTGAGTGTCACTAACGTTGGCTTGATCTTCCTCATCCACGTTAGAGTTCACGTTAACTGAGTTAACGTGACTTTTAACGTGGCCAGCTGCCACTTTGGAACGTTAGTGGCACTTAGTTTTACCACTAACATTGGAGTTCTACTTCTCTTCCACGTTAACATAGTTAACGTGGCAACTAACGTGGGCTATGATGGCTCACGAAGGCGTTAATGGCGATCACTTTTCTCATTAACGTTGCAAGTTAGCCTCCATTCCACGTTAGTGGTCACGTTAGCTAGACTAACGTGGCTACTAACGTGGTTCTTCCTTGCTTCCTTTGTCCTGAAATCAAGCAATAAAGTGCATCAAAGCTCTAATCCAAGTTATGAGACATGCATCATTCAATTTTGTCATTTAATTCATGCATAATTCTCAATCATGTAAAATTCACAATGTTTGCTTGAATCAAGATGTAAGTGATTATTTACCTAAAACTTGCTTATTTCCTAAGAAAGTGCATGAAACTATCCTAAAACCATAAAGAAAAGGTCAGTGAAACTGGCCAAAATGCCCTGGCATCATTGCTCCCCCACAGTCATCCTTGCACATGTTTTGCTTGTGGCATGAATCCAATGAGTCTATCTTTTGACGGATGGTTGCTTGAAGCCTGTCCATTGTTTTCTTGAGGCGATCTCTTGATTCTTGCTCCAACTTGCACGCATAAGTGAGATCATCTTGCTCTTGGATCGATGGACATGAATGTTCTTCAATGGAGGGTTATGGTGGAAAGTAGAATTCATCTTGTGATTGAAAATTTGCATACATTGGAGGTGGTTCATCTTGGTAATAGTATGGAGGGGGTGGTTCTTGTAGGTTTTGAGGTTGGAATGGTGGTTATTCATATGGCTCAGATGGTTGTTGGTATGGTGTGTAAGGATTAGGGTCATATGAAGGTGTTTGGTGAAAAGGGGCTTATGAGTATGGTTGAGGGTTATGTTGAAGATGAGGTTCATAAGCATATGGTGGGGCTTGTTGGTAACTACAAGGAGGTCCATCATAGCTATTGGATTCATATGCATTAGGAGTAGAATTATACCTATCAGAAACCGGAGGAGGTTGTTGCCAAGAAGGTTGTCCACAAGGTTAAGGCTCCTCCCACCTTTGATTGTTCCATCCTTAATGCATATCCTCATTGAAGCTTCCATTTCCTACAGCATAATTTGAACCAAACTCATAGCCAAAATGAGAATTCATGATAGCAAGAGAAGATAAAAACAAAGACTAGTAACAAATAAAGAGAACAAACTCCTACAACTACCAAAGACTAACAAAGAAGCAAAAGGCAAACATATTCACAATATTCACATATATACAATAACCAATAACAAGTGCACATTTGCAATTCTCCAGCAACGGCGCCATTTTGATGAACGGATTTTTTTCGGTAAAGAATTTCACAAATGAAATCTCGTTGCAAGTATAGTTTCTGAACCAATAAATAATCCTCTCATGCAAAAAAAATTGTTTGTCACAAGTAACAAATCCCAATAAAAATAACCGAAGTATTTAAACCTCGGGTCGTCTCTCAAAGAAATTGCAGGGAAGTATTCTTGCTATTGGTTATGGTATTGTGTGTTTGGGGTTTTGAGATAAGAAACATGAAGAGTAAATGGCAAGAAAGTAAATGAAACTCAAATGTAAAAATGTCTTGGCAAGGAATGATGCTCAAGGATCTATATCCTTGTCACTAACCACAATATGATAATTGCAAGGATTAATCTCATTAAGTCATCCTCAAACAAGTGAAGGAAAGTCAAATGAGCTACACCAATCCTAATCCATAAGTCCTAACTTTCTCACTAATTAATTTAGGGGAAGCTAGAGTTAATGGACACCAATTATCAACACTTGGACATTAGCAACTCAAGTTTACCTAAGTTACCATCCAAGCCAAGAACACAAAAATCTACTCTAACATCCTTCCAAGCATTTTGTCAAACACTTGGAAGGCATATAAGAAAAGTAAAATAAGATTGCAAGAGATATAAAATCTATAACTATCCAATTATGAGGAACTAAACAACAACAAATCAAATCAACTTTAAAGAAACATGAAACATAAATTGCATTGAAGAGAAAAATAGAAGAAACAAGAGTGCATCAACAAAGTGAAGAATTACGATAATTAAATGCTAAACTAGAGAAAGCAAAGGTAGAAGAACAAGGAATTGAAAAGAAAAAGTAAATCAAAGCATGAATTTAACCTAGATCTAAGAAATTCTAATCTACCCCTAACCTAATTCTAGAGAGAAGAGAGAGCTTCTCTCTCTAGAAACAAACTCTAAACTAACCTAGATCAGTGTATTCAAGTATTTGATTTCCAAATTAGAAAGATGTTTAGAATCTATTTGAGATCTACTTCAGCTGTTACAATACTCCTAAATTTAGCTTCTACATTTGATTTTCTTATAGTGTGTTGTTTTTTACTTGTCCATGAGACAAGGTTGGTTTCCAAAGAGATGCAAAAGCCAGTAATAGATCTTCTGTCATCTAAATTTGACTCCCAAGCTAAATCTGCAAAGGCAAACAATTTTAAATTAGTGCAGATTGAAATAAGGTTCCTTGATCCCTAGTAGCAGCTAAATATCAAAGTATACATTTGACACACTTTCAATGGGATAACAAAGGATTGTTCATATACTATGTTACTTTATTCACATCATGTAGTAATTCTGGTTGTGTCAAAGTTGCATATTGTAGAACCCCTACAATGGAACAATAATTTGTAGGATTCTCATAAGTATCACTGCCATGGATAGAGAGCTTAGTAGTTGTAATCATAGCAGTTAGCATGGGATGAACTTCTTGCATGTGAGCTCGAGTTAATAAGTCCTCGATGAATTTAGTTGCGATAAGATATATGAGCCTGACACTGTTTTAGTAGCTTTTATCCAAAAAAGTAATTAAATTCTCCTAAGTTTTTAGTGCAAAAATAGAATGTAACTGATTTATTAAAGTAGTGATTTCAGAATTATCATTTGAGGTAACTAAAATGTCATCAATATACACTAAGTCATAGGTAGATGAAGCTATAGTAATTCGAGTGAATATAGATGGATCTGACCTTGTATTTTTGAAGCCAAATTGAGATAGAATCGATGCCAATTTGGTGAATCAACCACTTGGAGCTTGCTTTAAGCCGTAAATGGGCTTATTGAGTTTAAAAACCTGAGTTAAGGATCCTTGAGGAAAGGCTGGTGGTTATTGCATATATATTATCTTTTAAAGCTCACCATTGAAAATTCATTGTTTAAGTTAAATGGTGAATTAGCCATAATTTTGTAATAGTAATGGTGAGAATAATTTTGATTGTAACTGGTTTAATTACTAGTGAGAAGACCTGGTCATAATCAATACCTTCTCTTTAGTGAAATCCTTTAGCCACCAATCTGGCTTTGTACTTGAGAATGGTTCCATCAGGGTGTTTTTTTATTACAAAGACCAACGACATCCAATCACATTGCTAATCAAACATAGTCTAGGTTCGATTTTGATGCAAGGTTGCAAGTTCTTCTTCAATTGCCTTTGTTCAGTGAGTTGTGGTGAGAGCTTGTTTAGCTGATATAGGTACTTTATTAACTAAGTTTAGAGCTAGTTTGATACTTGACTGAAGAACTTTTGATTTGAGAGATCCTGTCTTGGACCGAGTTGCCATAGGATAAGTATTGATGTTGGTGGTGGATTCTAAAGTTGAATGATGTATTTCAATACCAAAAATTAGTATGGGAAAGGGTTTAGTTTGTGATGGTGTGCTAGAGTTATCTAAGGTAGAGTTAGGTGTAGAGATAGGTTGAGAGCTATGTCTTTTAGGTTGCAAAGGTGATTGGTGACTAGATGAGTGTGAAAATAATGCTAGTGAGGAATCACTCGAAGTATTGTTTGTTGGTGAGGATATAAAAGGCACATGTAGTATTGATGAAACGGTAGAGTTCTTAGTAGGTGTTGCACAGTTAGTCAAAAATATAGAATTGTAGGAAAATAATTGCTCATCAAATAAAACATGTCTGCTAATACATAATTTTTCTTGTAAATTCAAGCATTTATAACCTTATGATAAGGGGAATAGTCTAAAAATACACATAAATCTAATTTGTATGAAAGCTTAGCAGATTATATGGTGTAAATAAGGCATAACACCCACAATGAAAAATTTTTAAGAACATATTCTATTAATGAGTGTAAGGTGATGAGCGAATATTTTAGACCTTTTTTGGCACTATTTTCTTAGTGTTTTTAGCATATTTATTAAGTTTTATAATGTTTTAGTAGGTTTTAGGGCAAAATTCATATTTTGGATGATACTTTGAGATTTTGTATTTTTCTTATATTTTTAGGTGAGTTTGAGTGAATTTGGCAGGTTTTGGCAAAGACTAATTCAAAGGCAAAGAAAGGAGTATAGATGCTGTCAAATCCTGACCTCTATGCATTCAAACGAGGATTTCTGGACGTACAGAGGTTCAATTGATGCGCTCTCAATGGCGTTCGAAAGCTAACTTCTAGGACTTTTCAGCAATATGTAATAGTCTATACTTTTCTTAAGAAATGACTGCCCAAAATGGGTGTTAAACACCCAACTTACCCCCTTTCTAGCATTCAACGCCCCAGAAGGACCAAGGCCAGCGTTGAACACCCAAGACTAACGTTCAACACCACCAAGGGAGCATCAAGGTAGCGTGGAAACCCCCTAGTGCGCGTTCAATGCCCACTCTTCCAAGCTAAATGCTAGCTTAGCCCAAACACTCACCAAGTGGGCCCAAAAGTGGATTTTCGCACCTTTCTGCTTAGTTTATTTCATTTTTGTAATTTTTAATTATTAGATTAGTATATATAGGCGAAGATCACCCATGTTTAGGATCTTCAGCCTCTCAGAACTTATTTCTATTTTCTCTTTTGTAAAATATGAGCGTCTAAACCTCCTAGGTTAAGGATAGGAGCTCTATTCATTCCTATGGATTAATATCATTACTTTTCTACTTCAATATATATTTGATTTCATTCTATGATGTATTTTCGCTCTTCATCTTTATGAATCTGGGGTGGAACGAAAGTATGCCCCCTTGTTCTATATGAGTTCCTTACGAGTCCTGACCCAGATAGTATTGAGCTACAGCTTGAGAGTATATCACAGGTTCCAACAAGTTATTTGAGCTAATTGGGATATGTGACATCAAATCTCATAAATCATGGGTAATTGAGGTCATTGTGGCAATCTTAGAGCTTCATTCTCCAATTCGGAAGATTCGACCTTGTCTGTGACATTTTGAGTAGGATCATCAGAGATTGAATTATGTGTGCTTCACCCTCATCCCGATTGACTGACCCCTGGGCGTTTGGTTTAGATCCGAAGAGATTAATGACCACTATCCCTGGCTTAATCACTTACAGCCTTGCCATTGAATGAATCACTCATCGTTAAAGTAGCCATTAAGAAGTATTAATCCCAAAGAACAAGCATCTCCGAGGCCTTAACTATTTTCTTACTATTGCTTCTACATCAATTCTTTATTGCTTTTGTTATTGTTTTGTTTATGTGCCTATAACAACAACAATCAACTTTCTATTTGCCTGACTATGATCTGCAGGATAACCACTGATTGCTCAATCCAACAATCCTCGTGGGATTCGACACTCACTCACCTGAGGTATTACTTGGACGACCCGGTGCACTTGCCGGTTCAGTTGTGCGAGTTTCATTCTCACGCACCAAGTTTTTGGTACCATTACCGGGGATTGTTCGAGATTGACAAACTAATGGTTGTCTTGCTCCTTAGATCAGGTACTTTTTACTATTTTTATTTTTGTGTTTCTTTGTTTCTTTTTGAAAAACCGTTTTCAAAAATTTTCATCTTTAGTCAATTTTTCTTTTGTTTGAGTTTTATGTCAAAATTTTAAGTTTGGTGTTCCTTTGGTTTCTGTTTCTTGTCTTGAGTCTTTAAAAATTGTTCTTGTTTTCTTTCTTTGTGTTCGAACTTTTTTTGTTAGTTTTCTTTGTTTGATTTCAAAATCTTTTAAATTTGGTGTCTTTTAGTGTTTTTCTTTTTCAAACTTTTCGAAATTTATGTTCTTTGATCTTAAAATTGTAAATCATGTTGCTTGTATGCGAAGTTTGTATTCGTAGGTTTTGATGAATGACAAACCAACAAACGACATGAAAGACAAACCAACAAACAACTTGAATGAACAAGCATGTTGAAAGATCAACCAACATTCAACGTTGAGGAATGAAGAGTTGAAAGCAACACAACAACAACAAGAAACTCAAGTCCACAACATTTGAAGACAAGTATAGTGTCTTAGGACTTAGGTAACTTCTTGTTAAGAACCAATTGCTAAATCTCTCAACACACACTCACAAAATGTTTTGATGCACATCTTGCAATTCGATGCTAGCCAAATGGTTTAAAAACTTGTTTTCAAAGGTACAAAAGCATAGGAATTGACTCCAACAAAGTTTGAGATCAATCCTAAGTATTTTGAAGTGATTTTAAGCCATTCTTTAAGGTTTGCATCGATGCACACTCATCTTGCATCGATGCAAAGCATGCGACGACTTGTTGCATCGATGCAAAGATGTTTGCATCGATGCAACCTAGCTAAAAATTCAAATTTCAGCTTCAAAGACACATTTGCATCGATGCAAAGTGTTATGCATCGATGCAAATGATTCAAAAACATAAAAAACGGCTAGTTTTGACAAAAAGGCTCCATCCCATTAACTCCCCAACGTTTCTAAGGTTTGGGGAGTCTATAAATAGATGGATTGAAGCCTTATTTCAAATACTTGAGTATTTGCAAACTATCTTGTTCATATTCTTTCATTCTACACATTTTTTTTAAGGTATTATAATACACAATTTGAGAGAGCAATATCAATTGGTTCAATAGTGCTAAACTTGTAATCATACACTCTTCTAGAGAGTACTCATTTCGTCTCAACAATTCTTTGAGAATTGTTTTCTTGTACACTTTGTAAATTGGAGTGTGATCTCCAAGGTTGAGTCAAGAGTTATAAACACTATAGTCGGTGAGGATACCAAAGAAGTATACTAAGTACTCAAGGCAAATCTTAGAGAAGGTATCTCTAAGTGGAGTGGGTTAGTATACGAGTGGTGATCATATACCGTGAGGTGTTAGAAACTAAGGACTCGGATTGTAAAAGGTTTTGCGCGAGCACCTTGAAGCTTGGCAATAGTGGAACTTCTCAATAGCGATTGAGAAAGAAAGTGGACGTAGGACAAGGATTGTGCCGAACCACTCTAAATAGCGTTTGCATCTCTCCAAACTCATCTCTTCAATATTATTGTCTTTTACCTTTGAGCAAATAAATTGTGATCGAAAAGTAGCTTCGTAAGTACTTAAGGAATAGCTTAAGTCCGATTGGTGAAAAGCTTGATCAATTTATTTGAGTTGGTGTCTATTGGAAAGTAAAAGCTCCTTATAAATGCTTAGCAATTGAGTTAAGCTCTTGGAAAAATACTAGTACAATAACACTTTTGTATATTGTCTTTAACTTTCGCAAAAAGATTCATTGTTGTTGCAATACTCAATTCACCCCCCCTCTTGAGTAATTGTGCATAGGTTCTACAAGTGGCATCAGAGCTTAACCCTTTGAAAGACTTAACCGTTTAAGGGAAAAGATCATGGCAAGCACAAGCTTTAACAACAACAACACTAGTGAAGGTAACTCAACCGCTAGACCTCCTCTTTTTAGCGGAACAAATTACTCTTATTGGAAAAATAAGATGAGAATTTGGATCCGTTCTCAAGATGTGAGAATTTGGAAAGTGATTGAGAATGGAAATCACATTCCAACAAAGACAACAAGCGCTAAAGAAGGAGAAGTCTCCGTCTCAAAGCAAGTACCGAAAGGAGAAGATGAATATAGTGACGATGATTGGAAGAAAGTGGCAATGAATGATAAAGCCATCAACTTCATTCATTGTGCACTTAACGAGCATGATTATATGAAGATCTCTACATGTGAAACCGCTAAAGAGATTTGGGATAAACTCCAAATCACTTACGAAGGAACCGACCACGTTAAAGAATCAAAGGTATTTATGTTGGTTCATGAATGGGAAAATTTTAAAATGAAAGATGAAGAGAGCATTGAAGAAGCTCTTGAAAGACTCTCCAAGATCTTCAACAACCTAAGCATGCTTGGCACAAAATACAATGATAAACAAATTGTGACCAAGGTGCTTACAAGCCTTACACCAAAATGGAACTCCAAAGTGAACGCCATTGTGGAAGGAAGGCTCTATGATCAACTTACATTTGATCAACTACGAGGTAATCTTCTCACCTATGAAATGACTATGCTAAATAGACAAAAAGGTGAAGAAAGCAAGAAGAAAAGTCTCGCCCTTAAAACAACATCACTACAAGAAGAGAGTGATGATAATGAAGAAGAAGGAGATGAAGAATTTGCACTCTTATTAAAAAGATTCAATAAGTTTGCAATGAAGAAAAACTTCAAGAGCAAAACAAAGGTACCAAAATGCTATGAGTGTGGAGAAGTTGGACACATTAAACCCAATTGTCCAAAACTTCAAAAGGAGGACAAAAACAAGAAATTTAAGAAGAAGGAGAAAGCATACATATCATGGGAGAACGAGGATGAATCCGACTCCGATGACGACGAGGTTGCAAATCTTTGCTTAATGGCAAGCGAAGAAAAGGTTAGTGATGACAACTCCACTTCTTTTAATTTACAAGATGAATATGATGCCTTACTTGAGGTGTACACAAAACTTACCCAAGATTATTCTCTCCTAAAGAAAAAGAATATGGATCTTTTAAAACAAAATAAGATGTTGAAAAACGAGAATATCAATCTTGGAAAAGATAAGTGTAGCACAAGTAGTGATCCATACAAATCTTGTAAAATGCATGAAAATGAAATTACAAATCTTAAGAACACTTTAGCTAAGTTCAATGAATCTTCAAAGAACTTAGATAAAATGTTGAAAAACCAAAAGCATGTTCATAATAAGGAAGGTTTAGGTTTTGAAAAAGGAAAATTTAAAAATACTAAAACTCCTATTAGGCAACCGCAAGCCCAAAAGGCAAGCATGCCTAAAAGGAATGAAGCCTTTAAACATCCTCCTCAACATGCTTCATTTAGAAATTATAATCACAATGCATATAGATCAAAAGATGTTGCATTTAGAAAACAACCTAGGCAACCATTTAGAAACATGCATAGGATGCATAATCCAAATGTCATATGTCATTATTGTAATAAAGTAGGTCATATAGCACCCGTATACTTTACTAGAATTAAACATATAAACTTTCGTAGTCAAGATACGAGATGGGCACCTTATGGGCATTATGCTCATACTAACCATCAGGGACCCAAATTCACTTGGGTACCTAAATCCCAATTTTAATTGTTTTGTAGGTACGTGTTGGAGCTAAGGATACAAATTGGTATGTTGATAGTGGATGCTCCAAACACATGACCGGCGATGAATCAAAGTTCACCACAATAGAGCCTACAAACGGAGGAAACATGATCTATGGAGACAACAACACCGGCAAAGTAATCGGCGTTGGAAAAGTTGGTAAAAATTCTTCTACCTCCATAGATAATGTTATACTTGTCAAAGGTCTCAAACATAATCTCATTAGTGTTAGCCAACTTTGTGACAAAGGAAACTTAGTCACCTTTGATTCAAAATGTTGTTTGATAAAAAGGCAAGACACTAATGAAATTGTGCTAATTGGGCACCGTGTTGACAATGTATACATGATTAATCTAGATGAAGTTTCCTCAAATGATGTGAAATGCCTTGTTAGTAAAAATGATGAAACTTGGTTATGGCATCGTAGAGTAGCTCATGCTAACATGGACCATCTTAGCAAGTTGGTCTCTAAAGAGTTAGTAATTGGCTTACCAAAGCTACGTTTTGAAAAAGACGTCTTTTGCGACGCATGTCAAAAGGGAAAACAAGTAAAGGCCTCTTTTAAATCCAAAAACATTGTTTCAACAACAAGGCCATTACAACTTTTGCACATGGATTTATTTGGTCCTTCTAGGACTATGAGCTTTGGTGGCAATTACTATGCTTTAGTTATTGTTGATGATTACTCTCGATTTACATGGACCTTGTTCCTAGCAAACAAGAGTGATGCATTTCGAGCATTCAAAAGATTAGCCAAAGTTATTCAAAATGAAAAGAATTTGCATATATCATCTATTAGAAGTGATCATGGTGGAGAATTTGAAAACAATCTTTTTGAAACTTTTTGTGAAGAAAATGGCATTGAGCATAATTTTTCCTCTCCTAGAACACCACAACAAAATGGTGTGGTTGAAAGGAAAAATCGTCATTTAGAAGAAATGGCGAGAACTATGCTCAATGAGGCTAATATTCCTAAGTACTTTTGGGCGGATGCGGTTAGTACCGCGTGTTATGTTATGAATAGGATTATCATTCGACCTATTCTTAAGAAAACACCGTACAAATTGTACAAAGGAAGAAAGCCAAATATTTCCCACCTTCACGTCTTTCGCTGTAAATGCTTTATTCTAAATAATGGAAAAGATAACTTAGGCAAATTTGATGCTAAGGCTGATGAAGGAATCTTCTTAGGCTACTCTTTAACTAGCAAAGCTTTTAGAGTATATAATAAACGCATCATGACTATGGAAGAAAGTATTCATGTCGCTTTTGATGAAACTAACCGTTGTTGTGCTAGAAAAGATTTTGATGAAAATGTAGAAAACTTTGATTCACTAAATTTGAATGGTGAAGACAAAGAAAAAGATTTAAATGAAGCCTCTACAAGCTCAACAAAGGATAGTGTTCAAGTTGAAGAAATTGAACCATCACAAGCACAAATAAATGCACTTCCAAAGGACTGGCGTACTTCAAAGGATCATCCTCTAGACAACGTCATTGGTGATGTTTCGAAAGGGGTAACAACTCGATCCACTTTTAGAAATTTATTTGCATATAGTGCTTTTGTTTCTCAAATTGAACCATCTACCATTGAGTCCGCAATTGATGATGAACATTGGGCTATGGCAATGCAAGAGGAGCTTAACCAATTCAAACGAAATGACGTTTGGGAATTGGTGCCTAAACCAAGTAATCAAACAATTGTAGGAACAAAATGGGTTTTTAGAAATAAACTCGATGAAAATGGTACAATTGTTAGAAACAAAGCTAGATTGGTAGCTAAAGGTTATAATCAAGAGGAAGGCATTGATTATGACGAAACTTATGCTCCCGTAGCTAGATTAGAAGCTATTAGGATGTTACTTGCTTTTGCATCCTCTTATAACTTCAAACTTTATCAAATGGATGTTAAGAGTGCCTTTCTTAATAGTTTCATTCAAGAAGAAGTATATGTTGAACAACCTCCCGGTTTTGAGGATTATGAAAATCCTAATCATGTTTTTAAACTCAAGAAAGCTCTTTATGGTCTTAAACAAGCTCCAAGAGCTTGGTATGAACGTTTGAGCAAGTTTTTAATAGAAAAGGGTTTTAGAAGAGGGAAGGTTGATACAACTTTATTTATCATGATTGAAAACAAAAATATCCTTTTGGTACAAGTTTACGTCGATGACATAATATTTGGTTCAACTAACGAATCACTTTGCAAGTTTTTCTCAAACCTCATGCAAAGTGAATTTGAAATGTCCATGATGGGCGAACTCAACTTCTTCCTTGGTCTTCAAATCAAACAAGGAAAAGAAGGAACTTTCGTTAGCCAAACCAAATATTGTAAGGAATTGCTCAAAAGATTTGGAATGGACAATGCTAAGGCAATGGACACACCAATGAGCACTACTTGCTACCTTGACAAAGATGAACAAGGTAAAAACATAGATGTAAAGAAGTATAGAGGCATGATAGGATCATTACTTTATCTAACGGCAAGTAGGCCAGATATCATGTTTAGTGTATGCATGTGTGCGAGATACCAAGCTAATCCTAAGGAATCTCACTTAAGTGCGGTGAAAAGGATTATGAAGTATCTCATAGGAACATTAAATGTTGGATTGTGGTATCCGAAAGGATCCACTTGTGATTTGATTGGTTATTCCGATTCCGATTTTGCCGGTTGCAAATTGGATAGGAAAAGCACTAGCGGCACTTGTCACTTGCTAGGAAACTCTCTTGTTTCATGGCATAGTAAGAAACAAGTAAGTGTAGCCTTGTCTACCGCCGAAGCCGAGTATGTAGCCGCCGGTAGTTGTTGCGCCCAAATTTTATGGATGAAACAACAACTTGTGGACTATGGACTCATGCTTGATCACATTCCTATCAAATGTGATAATACTAGTGCAATAAATTTAACCAAGAATCCGGTTCAACATTCAAGAACCAAGCATATTGAGATTAGACATCACTTCATAAGAGACCATGTTGAAAAGGGTGATGTGGTTATTGAATTTGTCGAAACTAGTAAACAACTAGCGGACATCTTCACTAAACCTTTATGTAAAGAAAGTTTTTTTAACATCCGAAATGAACTTGGTATCTTGGATTCTAATCTAATATGATTTGTTTGAATTCATTGTATTTATATTGCTATTTTTGTATCTCTTACTAACTTAAGCATTGGAGATATCCAATTAGCCATTGTTTTGTAGGTTTATGAGTTGATGAATGAGTGATTAATCTTGAGGTAGATTGAAGAATTTGAAGATTATAAACAATGGAGGATCAACAAATTGAAGTTTATAATAGTTTAAGTGAGTATATACATGATGGAACTCAAAGGATTGAAGAAAGAACCACCAAAGGATGAAAATTTGGTGATTTTGGGCAAAATGATGCATGTTGCATCGATGCAACCAAGCTTTGCATCGATGCAAACACGACCAAATTGCACAAAAACACGTGAATTTGGCATTTTTGAGCAACAAAACCCCACTTTTTCATCATCTTCAACCTCACAACTCATATCCCCACATTCAAACCTCCATAACCTCCAAAACAAGCTCACATATAGCTTCATACAACTCACAAAACTTAGATACCCACTACAAACAAATTACATATTTGAAGTCCCCACATTTTCCTCTACAAAACCCATAAAACAAAATCATCCACAATGCCTAGAATCAAGAGAACCATCAAGAAGTCAAAAGGCTCTTCAAGTGTGGTTCCACCTCCAAATGATCATCCTTTGGCAAGGTACTTTGCTTCTAATGAAGATCTTCAATTCTATGAGGCAAGGCTCGCCGGAAGAAAGGAAATTCCTCCGAGGTATTTGGATCCGACCCTTCTTGTAATTCATAAGTTTGATACTCTTAAGGCTATTCTAGTTCATCAAGGCCTCATGGATTTTGTTCAAATTAAGAGTAAATATTATCCGGATTTAGTTGCCATAGCCTATAGTACACTCATGCTTGAGATTAATGAGGAAGATGAATCAAATTTCACATTATTCTTCAAGATAGGAAGAAAGGATTATAGGCTAGATGGTGATGAGTTAGCCACCATTTGGGAGTTGCCAAATCAAGGTGACTTGTTTCAAGGTGGTAAAACCCCAATTGATGAATGGGGTTATTCAAAGGACAATGCCATGCATTTGTTCAACCTTGTACAAGGAGCTCACTCCAAAATTAGTTGCAATTCAATGAGTGCGGAACATAGAACTTTGTTATATCTAGTCACCTATGTATTGCAACCTAGAATATCCGGGCATGCGAATGTAAATGATGAAGATTTGATTGTCATGTGGGCTATGATGAATGGGATTAAGATTAATTGGCCATACTTTATAGTACAACATATGATTAGGCTCAAGATGAAGATAGGAATGGTGGATTAGGATTCCTTTGCCTATGGTCTAAAGTCTTTGATTATGTTGGTATTGATATATCAAATGAGATTGCCAAGGAAGTACCACCTCAATCTTGTATCAACACTCATATTCTCAACAAAATGGGAAGAAGAAATGTTGATGAACAAGGTCCTCAAGAGCAAGCTCCTCCACAAGCACCTCAAGCTCAAGAACCACCCTCCTTGGTTGATGTAATGAGAGAATTACAATCCATCAACCAAAACATCCAAAGGATTGAAGTAGAGCATGGTAGGCAACTTGAAGCACTTAATCGTCGTGTGTCTCGTGTAGATCATCGCACGGGTCGCTTGGATCGTCGTATTGATGACTTATATGAGCATTTCGGCATCCACCTACCGTATGAAGAGGATAATGATGATGATGAAGACCAAGATTGATTGTCTCCTCTTCATCAAGTCACTTTTTATTGCTTTATGTTTATTTGATTATATGAATTGTTAAACTAACTCCTAGTAAGCTAAGGATTTCTATTATGGTTTAAATACTTTGATATTTCCTTCATAATTTTGTTTAATGATTAATGCTTGTATGCTTATTTGGTGAATAACTCAAAATAGGCTTGGTACCCCTATTTTAAGTTAATGTGCATGCCTTGATATATTTCACTTCTTTAGGGGGAATTATGCATGCTTGTTATATATAAAAAGAGGAAATCAAATTCTTTTTGAAAGGGGGAATATCTCATCCTTGAGATTAATAGAGATATTGAACTTAAAAAATTCATTGTTTTATGCATGCTTCTATGACACATTTCAAACTCCTTTCTTTTTGATAATGTCAAAAGGGGGAAGAAAAGTTTGAGGATATTTGAAGTTTTGAACTTTTGAAAAAGAAGAAGTTTGAGGATTTGAAAAGAAGAAATAAGTTTGCGAAACAATGATTTCAAAAAGACTTCCGCTAAGCAAAAACTTTTTGATATCTAAATCGTTTTCTTTGATAAACGCCCTTTAAGGGAACAAATGCACATATTTAGGGGGAACTCCTACAAAAATTTTTTTGTGAAGTCTTCTCCAAAGCTTTCTATAAAACAAAGTGCATTATTGTTGCTTTCAAAATCATTTATAAATGCATATCCTCAAAATTGGTTTGTCATTATCAAAAAGGGGGAAATTGTAAATCATGTTGCTTGTATGCGAAGTTTGTATTCGTAGGTTTTGATGAATGACAAACCAACAAACAACTTGAATGAACAAGCATGTTGAAAGATCAACCAACATTCAACGTTGAGGAATGAAGAGTTGAAAGCAACACAACAACAACAAGAAACTCAAGTCCACAACATTTGAAGACAAGTATAGTGTCTTAGGACTTAGGTAACTTCTTGTTAAGAACCAATTGCTAAATCTCTCAACACACACTCACAAAATGTTTTGATGCACATCTTGCAATTCGATGCTAGCCAAATGGTTTAAAAACTTGTTTTCAAAGGTACAAAAGCATAGGAATTGACTCCAACAAAGTTTGAGATCAATCCTAAGTATTTTGAAGTGATTTTAAGCCATTCTTTAAGGTTTGCATCGATGCACACTCATCTTGCATCGATGCAAAGCATGCGACGACTTGTTGCATCGATGCAAAGATGTTTGCATCGATGCAACCTAGCTAAAAATTCAAATTTCAGCTTCAAAGACACATTTGCATCGATGCAAAGTGTTATGCATCGATGCAAATGATTCAGAAACATAAAAAACGGCTAGTTTTGACAAAAAGGCTCCATCCCATTAACTCCCCAACGTTTCTAAGGTTTGGGGAGTCTATAAATAGATGGATTGAAGCCTTATTTCAAATACTTGAGTATTTGCAAACTATCTTGTTCATATTCTTTCATTCTACACATTTTTTTAAGGTATTATAATACACAATTTGAGAGAGCAATATCAATTGGTTCAATAGTGCTAAACTTGTAATCATACACTCTTCTAGAGAGTACTCATTTCGTCTCAACAATTCTTTGAGAATTGTTTTCTTGTACACTTTGTAAATTGGAGTGTGATCTCCAAGGTTGAGTCAGGAGTTATAAACACTATAGTCGGTGAGGATACCAAAGAAGTATACTAAGTACTCAAGGCAAATCTTAGAGAAGGTATCTCTAAGTGGAGTGGGTTAGTATACGAGTGGTGATCATATACCGTGAGGTGTTAGAAACTAAGGACTCGGATTGTAAAAGATTTTGCGCGAGCACCTTGAAGCTTGGCAATAGTGGAACTTCTCAATAGCGATTGAGAAAGAAAGTGGACGTAGGACAAGGATTGTGCCGAACCACTCTAAATAGCGTTTGCATCTCTCCAAACTCATCTCTTTAATATTATTATCTTTTACCTTTGAGCAAATAAATTGTGATCGAAAAGTAGCTTCGTAAGTACTTAAGGAATAGCTTAAGTCCGATTGGTGAAAAGCTTGATCAATTTATTTGAGTTGGTGTCTATTGGAAAGTAAAAGCTCCTTATAAATGCTTAGCAATTGAGTTAAGCTCTTGAAAAAATACTAGTACAATAACACTTTTGTATATTGTCTTTAACTTTCGCAAAAAGATTCATTGTTGTTGCAATACTCAATTCACCCCCCCTCTTGAGTAATTGTGCATAGGTTCTACAAAAATTGTTAAGTTCAGTGTCCGTATAGTGTTTGTCTTTTCTTTTAATTTCTCAACAAGAAAAAATTCGAAAATAATCTTCTTATTAGTTTCAAAATTTTAAGTTTGGTGTCTTGAGTGGTGGTGCACAAATTGTAAATCACACTTTTCACAACTCGTACTACTAACCAGCAAGTGCACTGGGTCGTCCAAGTAATACCTTACGTGAGTAAGGGTCGATCCCACGGAGATTGTTGGCTTGAAGAAAGCTATGGTTATCTTGTAATTCTTAGTCAGGAAATTAGTAATAATTATCAGTTGACTTGCAAATGAACAAGAGAGCATGGATTAAATAATACTTGTTATGCAGTAATGGAGAATATGTTGGAGTTTTGGAGATGCTTTGTCTACTGAATCTCTGCTTTCTCCCTGTCTTCTTCTTCACGCACGCAAGGTTCCTCCTATGGCAAGCTGTGTGTTGGTGGATCACCGTTGTCAATGGCTACCATCCGTCCTCTCAGTGAAAATGGTCCAGGTGCGCTGTCGCCGCACAGCTAATCATCTGTCGGTTCCCACTCATGCTGGAATAGGATCCATTGATCTTTTTGCGTTTGTCACTACGCCCAACACTCGCGAGTTTGAAGCTTGTCATAGTCATTCAATCCCTGAATCTTACTCGGAATACCACAGACAAGGTTTAGACTTTCTGGATTCTCAAGAATGCTGCCAATGGATTCTAGCTTATACCACGAAGACTCTGATTAAAGAATCCAAGAGATACTCATTCAATCTAACGTAGAACGGAGGTGGTTATCAGGCACGCGTTCATAGGTTGAAAATGGTGATGAGTGTCACGGATCATCACATTCATCATATTGAAGTGCGAATGAATATCTTAGATAGAAACAAGCGTGTTTGAATGGAAAACAGAAATAGTTGCATTAATTCATCGAGACACAGCAGAGCTCCTCACCCCCAACAATAGAGTTTAGAGACTCATGCCATCAAAGAGTACAAAGTTCAGATCTAAAAATGTCATGAGATGCAAAATAAATCTCTAAAAGTTGTTTAAATACTAAACTAGTAACCTAGGTTTACAGAAAATGAGTAAACTATGATAGATAGTGCAGAAATCCACTTCTGGGGCCCACTTGGTGTGTGCTGGGACTAAAACTTGAGCTTTACACGTGCCTAGGCTGTTTCTGGAGTTAAACGCCAGGTTGTAACCTGTTTTGGGCGTTTAACTCCAACTTGTAACCTGTTTCTGGGGTTTAATGCCAGAATAGGGCAGAGAACTGGCGTTGAACGCCAGTTTGCATAATCTAAACTTGGGCAAAGTATGGACTATTATATATTTCTGGAAATCCCTGGATGTCTACTTTCCAACGCATTTCAGAGCGCACCATTTGGACTTCTGTAGGTCCAGAAAATCCACTTTGAGTGCAGGGAGGTCAGAATCCAACAGCATCTGCAGTCCTTCTTCAGCCTCTGAATTAGATTTTTGCTCAGGTCCCTCAATTTCAGTCAGAAAATACTTGAAATCACAGAAAAACACACAAACTCATATTAACATCCAGAAATGTGATTTTTATTTAAAAACTAATAAAAATATACTAAAAACTAACTAAATCATACTAAAAACTATATAAAAATAATGCCAAAAAGTGTATAAATTATCCGCTCATCACAACACCAAACTTAAGTTGTTGCTTGTCCCCAAGCAACCGAAAATCAAATAGGATAAAAAGAAGAGAATATACTATAAATTCCAAAATATCAATAAAACTTAGCTCCAATCAGATGAACGGGACTAGTAGCTTTTTGCCTCTTGAATAGTTTTGGCATCTCACTTTATCCATTGAAGTTCAGAATGATTGGCATCTATAGGAACTTAGAATTTAGATAGTGTTATTGATTCTCCTAGTTCAATATGTTGATTCTTGAACACAGCTACTTTATGAGTCTTGGCCGTGGCCCTAAGCACTTTGTTTTCCAATATTACCACCGGATACATAAATGCCACAGACACATAACTGGGTGAACCTTTTCAGATTGTGACTCAGCTTTACTAAAGTCCCCAATTAGAGGTGTCCAGGGTTCTTAAGCACACTCTTCTTTTTTTTTTCTTTGGACCTTGACTTTAACCGCTCAGTCTCAAGTTTTCACTTAACACCTTCACGCCACAAGCACATGGTTAGGGACAGCTTGGTTTAGCCGCTTACGCCAGGAGTTTTATTCCTTTGGGCCCTCCTATCCACTGATGCTCAAAACCTTGGATCCTTTTTACCCTTGCCTTTTGGTTTTAAGGGCTATTGGCTTTTTGCTCTTGCCTTTTGGTTTAAAGAGCTTTTGCCTTTTTCTGCTTGCTTTTTCTTTCTCTTTCTCTTTTTTTTCGCCATTTTTCTTTTTTCTTTTTTTTTCCGCAAGCTTTTGCTTTTTCACTGCTTTTTCTTGCTTCAAGAATCAATTTTATGATTTTTCAGATTATCAATAACATTTCTCCTTTTTCATCATTCTTTCAAGAGCCAACATATTTAACATTCATAAACAACAAATTCAAAAGACATATGCACTGTTCAAGCATTCATTCAGAAAATAAAAAGTATTGTCACCACATCAAAATAATTAAACAGTTTCAAGGATGAATTCAAAATCATGTACTTCTTGTTCTTTTGTAATTAAAACATTTTTCATTTAAGAAAGGTGATAGATTCATAGGACATTCATAGCTTTAAGACATAGACACTAAACACTAATGATCATGTAGTACAGACACAAACATAAATAAACATAAAGCATAGAGAACGAAAATAGAAAAAAATAATTAGACAAGGAGATTAAGGAACGGGTCCACCTTAGTAAGGGTGGCGTCTTCTTCCTCTTGAAGAACCAGTGGTGCTCTTGAGCTTCTCTATGTCTCTTCCATGCCTTTGTTGCTCCTCCCTCATAGCTCTTTGATCTTCTCTAATCTCATGGAAGGTGCCATATGGTTATGGAAAATTAAAAAGCGGGGCTTTTTCCATACCAAACTTAAAATGTTTGCTCGTCCTCGAGCAAAAGAAGAAAGAAAGGAGTAGATGGAGATGTGTGGTGGGTTCGGCCAAGGGAGGGTGATAGTGTGTATGAGGGGTTTATGATGGATGGATGTTAGTGGTGAAGAGAGTATGGAGAAGAGTGTTATGGAAAGGTGTGAAGAGGAGAGAAGAAGAGGTGGGGTAGGTGGGGATCCTGTGGTGTCCACAGATCTTGAGGGGTCAAGGACTTAGCATCCCTGCTCCATTGAGGCGTGCAAAACGCCCTTAGAGTTCAATCCTGGTGTTTAACGCCAGACTGCTGCTTGTTTCTGGCGTTAAACGCCAGCTTTTCTCCCTTTCTTGGCATTAAACGCCAACTTGATGCTCTGTTCTGGCGTTTAACGCCAGCTTGATGTTTCTTTCTGGCGTTAAACGCCAGTCTAATGCTTCTTACTGGCGTTTAAACGCCAGTAAGCTCTTCCTCCAGGGTGAGCTATTTTTAATGCTATTTTTCATTCTGTTTTTTATTTTTCAGTTGTTTTTGTGACTTCACATGATCATCAACCTAAGGAAAACATAAAATAGCAATAGAAAATAAAGAGATATAGTTAAATAACATTGGGTTGCCTCCCAACAAGGGCTTCTTTAATGTCAATAGCTTGACCTTACTGAGCTTTTAATCTAGTCTCAGCCTTGAGTATTCTTGCTCAATATTGCCTTCAAGATAATGCTTGACTCTCTGTCCATTAACAATGAACTTCTTATTAGAATCAATGTCTTGAAGCTCCACATTGCCATATGGTGACACGCTTGTAATCGCATATGGTCCCCTCCACCGGGATTTCAGTTTCCCGGGGAATAATCTGAGCCTAGAGTTAAATAGCAAAACCTTCTGTCCTGGTTCAAAGACTCTAGGTGACAACTTTCTGTCATGCCACCTTTTTGCATTCTCCTTGTAAAGCTTAGTATTTTCGAAAGCAGTGAGTCTGAATTCCTCTAGCTCATTCAACTGGACCAATCTTTTTTCTCCAGCTAATTTGGCATCAAAGTTTAGGAATCTGGTTGCCCAGTAGGCCTTATGCTCCAGTTCCACAGGCAGATGACAGGTCTTACCATACACAAGCTGGTATGGAGAGGTCCCTATAGGAGTCTTGAATGCTGTTCTGTAAGCCCACAGAGAATCATCCAAGCTTTTTGCCCAATCCTTTCTACGGATACTTACAATCCATTCCAAGATTCTTTTTAGTTCTCTATTAGAGACTTCAGCTTGCCCATTTGTCTGTGGATGATATGGAGTTGCCACCTTGTGGCTAATTTCATACTGGACCATAGCAGAGTAAAGCTGTTTGTTGCAGAAGTGAGTACCCCATTACTGATTAGTGCTCTAGGGACACCAAATCTGCTGAAGATATGTTTCTAGAGGAACTTCAGCACTGTCTTAGTATCATTAGTGGGTGTTGCAATGGCCTCTACCCATTTGGATACATAGTCGACTGCCACCAGAATATAAGTGTTTGAGTATGATGGTGGGAAAGGCCCCATGAAGTCAATACCCCATACATCAAACAACTCAATCTTCAAGATTCCTTGTTGAGGCATGGCGTAACCATGAGGTAGATTACTAGCTCTCTGGCAACTGTCACAGTTACGTACAAACTCTCGGGAATCTCTATAGAAGGTAGACCAGTAAAAGCCACATTGGAGGACCTTGGTGGCTGTTCGCTCACCTCCGAAGTGGCCTCCATATTGTGACCCATGGCAATGCCATAAGATCTTCTGTGCTTCTTCTCTAGGCACACACCTACAGATTATTCCGTCTGCACATCTCTTAAAGAGATAGAGTTCATCCCACAAGTAGTACTTTGCATCAGTAATTAATTTTTTTCTTTTGTTGCCTGCTGTACTCCTTGGATATGAACCTTGCAGCTTTATAGTTTGCAATGTCTGTAAACCATGGTGTTTCCTGAATGGTGAACAAATGCTCATCCGGAAAGGTTTCAGAGATCTCAATAGAGGGAAAGGACACCCCTTCTACTGGCTCTATCCGGGACAGATGATCAGCAACTTGGTTTTCTGTCCCTTTTCTGTCTCTTATTTCTATATCAATCTCTTGTAGAAGCAACATCTATCTTATGAGCCTGGGTTTTGAATCCTGCTTTGTAAGTAGATATTTAAGAGCAGCATGGTAGTGTACACAATCACTTTGGATCCTACTAAGTATGATCTAAACTTGTCAATGGCATAAACCACTACAAGCAATTCTTTTTCTGTGGTTGTGTAATTTTTCTGGGCATCATTTAAAACACGGCTAGCATAATAAATGACATGCAGAAGCTTGTCATGCCTCTGCCCCAATACTGCACCAATGGCATGGTCACTGGCATCACACATTAATTCGAATGGTAATGTCTAGTCTGGTGCAGAAATAACTGGTGCTGTGACCAGCTTAGCTTTCAGAGTTTCAAACGCCTGCAGACACTCTGTGTCAAACACAAATGGCGTGTCAGCAGCTAGCAGGTTGCTTAGAGGTTTTGTAATTTTTGAAAAATCCTTTATAAACCTCCTATAGAATCCTGCATGCCCCAGAAAGCTTCTGATTGCCTTAACATTGGCAGGTGGTGGTAATTTTTCAATTACCTCTACTTTAGCTTGATCCACCTCTATTCCTTTGTTCGAAATCTTTTGCCCAAGGACAATCCCTTCAGTCACCATAAAGTGACATTTTTCCCAGTTTAAAATCAGGTTAGTCTCTTGGCATCTTTTCAGAACCAGTGTCAGGTGATCAAGACAGGAGCTGAATGAGTCTCCATATACTGAGAAGTCATCCATGAAGACTTCCAGAAATTTTTCCACCATATCAGAGAAAATAGAGAGCATGCATCTCTGAAAGGTTGCAGGCGCATTACATAGCCCAAATGGCATCCTTCTGTAGGCAAATACTCTAGATAGGCATGTGAATGCTGTTTTCTCTTGATCCTGGGGATCTACTACAATTTGGTTGTAGCCTGAATAGCCATCCAAAAAGCAGTAATAATCATGACCTGCTAGTCTTTCTAGCATCTGGTTGATGAATGGTAAAGGAAAATGATCCTTTCTAGTGGCTGTATTGAGCCTTCTGTAGTCAATACACATGCGCCACCCTGTAACTGTCCTTGTGGGAACCATTTCATTTTTTCAATTATGAACCACTGTCATGCCTCCCTTTTTGGGGACAACTTGGACAGGGCTCACCCAGGGGCTATCAGAAATAGGATAAATAATCCGAGCCTCTAGTAACTTGGTGACCTCTTTCTGCACCACTTCCTTCATGGCTGGATTTAGTCGCCTCTGTGGTTGAACCACTGGCTTAGCATCATCCTTTAATAGGATCTTGTGCATGCATCTAGCTGGGCTTATGCCTTTAAGGTCACTTATGGACCACCCAAGAGTTGTCTTGTGTGTCCTTAGCACTTGAATTAGTGCTTCCTCTTCCATGGGATTTAAAGCAGAGCTTATGATCACCGGAAAAGTGTCACCTTCTCCCAGAAATGCATATTTCAGGGATGGTGGTAATGGTTTGAGCTCGAGTTTAGGAGGTTTTTCCTCTTCCTGAGGAAGTTTCAGAGGCTCTTTCATTTCCTCTGAATCCTCCAGATCAGGCTGAACATCTTTAAAGATGTCTTCCAGCTCTGATTCGAGACTCTCAGCCATGTTGATCTCCTCCATCAAAGAGTCAATAAGATCAACTTTTATGCAGTCTTTTGGTGTGTCTGGATGCTGCATGGCCTTGACAGCATTCAACTTAAACTCATCCTCATTGACTCTCAGGGTTACTTCCCCCTTTTGGACATCAATGAGAGTTCGTCCAGTTGCTAGGAAAGGTCTTCCTAGAATGAGAGTAGCACTCTTGTGCTCCTCCATTTCCAGCGCTACAAAGTCAGTGGGGAACGCGAATGGCCCAACCCTGACAATCATGTCTTCAATCACGCCTGATGGGTATTTAATGGAGCCATCAGCAAGTTGGAGACATATCCGGGTTGGTTTAACTTCTTCAGTTAGACCAAGATCACATAAAGCTGTCCTGGTGTAATTACCCTCTAATATGCATGGTATCAGAAAGCTCCCAGGATCTGTAAGCTTTTTTGGGAAGCTTTTCAGAATGACTGCACTACATTCTTCAATGAGGAGAACTCTTTCAGTTTCTCTCCAATCCTTCTTATGACTCAAGATCTCTTTCATGAACTTGGCATAAGAGGGTATTTGTTCAAGTGCCTCTGCAAATGGAATCTTTATTTCAAGAGTCCTGAGATAGTCTGCAAAGCGAGCAAATTGCTTATCCTGCTCCTCTTGGTGGAGTTTTTGAGGATAAGGTATCTTGGCTTTGTATTCTTCAACCTTGGTTGCTGCAGGTTTATTTCCTACAGAGGTGGTTGGAGAAGCCTTTTTAGAGGGGTTGTTATCAGCACGTGTGTGTGTCTGATCCCTCACTGGCGTTTGAATGCCAGGGTTGGAAGCTGGATTGGCGTTGGACGCCAACTCCTTACTTGTTTCTGGCGTTTGAATGCCAGAACTGAGCTTCCATTGGGCGTTTAACGCCAATTCCTTACCTGTTTGTGGCGTTTGAACGCCAGAACTGAGCATGGGTTGGGCGTTTAACGCCAGCTCTTCACCCTTTTCTGGCGTTTGAGCGCCAGAATTATTCCTCTCTGGGCTCTTACTATCCTCAAAGGGATTTTGGGTAGTAGTTTGTTCATTTCTTGGCTTCCTGCTACTTTGAAGTGAGGTATTTAATGTTTTTCCACTTCTTAATTGAACTGCTTGGCACTCTTCTGTTATTTGTTTTGATAACTGCTGTTTTGTTTGCTTCAAATGTACTTCCATATTCATATTAGCCATTCTTGTGTCTTGTAGTATCTCCTTGAATTCGGCTAGCTATTTTGTTAGAAAATCTAATTGCTGATTGAATTCAGTAACTTGTTCTACAGGACTGAGTTCAGCAGTTACTGTTTTAGCCTCTTCTTTCATGGAAGACTCACTACTTAGGTACAGTTGCTGATTTCTGGCAATTGTATCAATGAGCTCTTGAGCTTCTTCAATTGTCTTTCTCATGTGTATAGATCCACCAGCTGAGTGGTCCAAAGACATCTGAGCTTTCTCTATAAGCCCATAATAGAAGATTTCTAACTGCACCCACTCTGAAAATATTTCAGAGGGGCATTTTCTTAGCATCTCTCTGTATCTCTCCCAAGCATCATAAAGAGATTCATTATCTCCTTGTTTAAAGCCTTGGATTTCAGCCTTAACTGTGTCATCCGTTTTGGAGGGAAATATTGATTCAGGAATTTTTCTGACAGCTGTTTCCATGTTCTTATGCTAGCCTTGGGTTAGTTATTTAACCACCTCTTAGCTTGGTCTTTTACAGCAAATAGAAACAGTAATAATCTGAAGACATCCTGATCTACTTCCTTATCATGTACTGTGTCAGCAATTTGTAAAAACTGTGCCAGAAACTCTGTAGGTTCTTCCTGTGGAAGACTGGAATACTGGCAACTTTGCTGCACCATGATAATGAGCTGAGGATTCAACTCAAAACTACTGACTCTGATGGAGGGTATACAGATACTACTCCCATATGAAGCAGTAGTGGGGTTAGCATATGACCCCAGAGTCCTTCTGGACTGTTTATTTCCACTTAGGTCCATGATGGAGAAAGGGAGATATTGTGAATTAGAGATTCAAATAGTATTAAAATGTTTTTTTATTAATTTTTTTTATTTTTTTTTATTTTTTTCAGAAAACGGAAATAAAAAAAATAAAATAAAATAAAATGAAAAATGGGTGAGGATTTTCGAAAAATGAAGAGAGAGAAAAAGTGGTTAGGAGGTTTTGAAAAAGATATGATTTTTAAAAAAATTTAAAAAGGATATGATTTGAAAAAGATATGTTTTTTTAAAAACTTGACAACTGAGATATGATAAGATAAAATTTTGAAATTGTAATCTGAATTTTTATGAAAAATTTTGAAATATTTGCTTAAAAATAGTTAGAAAAGATATTTTTTATTTTTGAATTTTATGATGAAAGAGAAAAATACACAAAAGACACACAACTTAAAATTTTTAGATTTAATGCTCCTTATTTTCGAAAATTTTGGAGGAAAAACACCAAGAAACACCAAACTTAAAAATTTTAAGATCAAAACACAAGGAAGACTCAAGAACACTTTGAAGACTCACAAGAATAACAAGAACATGAAGATAGAACACCAAACTTAAAATTTTTAGAAGACCAAAATAAAATTTTCGAAAACTAAAAAAAATTAACAAGAAAACACCAAACTTAAAGTTTGGCACGAGATTTAATCAAAGAAAATTTATTTTTGAAAAAGAGATTTTAAAAGGGAGATAGCCAATTACCAAGAACATAAGCACAATGCTCTAGCCAATTGAGCTATAAATTTAACGTGTTTTAACAAGGTATTTAATAAATAAAATTTTTTGAAAACTGATATTTTGAAAAAGCACAAGAAAAATAAGAAAATACACAAAATAGAAAAAACTAAAGATCAAACAAGAAAAATAGCAAGAACAACTTGAAGATTAAGAAGGAACAATGAACACAAATTCGAAAATTTAAAAGAAAATAAAATCACGCAATTGACACCAAACTTAAAATAAGAAAATAAACTCAAACAGAAAAACTCAATTATTAGTTTATAAAAATTTTTGAAAATTTTAAAAAGAAAAAATAAGGATTAAAAAGAAAATTTCAACCAAAAACAATAATAGAAGACACAATTTTAGTTACTCTAAACTAAAAAGATAAATTTTTCCTAATCTATGCAACAAAATAAACCGTCAGTTGTCCAAACTCGAACAATCCCCGGCAACGGCGCCAAAAACTTGGTGCACGAATTGTAAATCGCACTTTTCACAACTCGTACCACTAACCAGCAAGTGCACTGGGTCGTCCAAGTAATACCTTACGTGAGTAAGGGTCGATCCCACGGAGATTGTTGGCTTGAAGCAAGCTATCGTTATCTTGTAATTCTTAGTCAGGAAATTAGTAATAATTATCAGTTGACTTGCAAATGAACAAGAGAGCATGGATTAAATAATACTTGTTATGCAGTAATGGAGAATATGTTGGAGTTTTGGAGATGCTTTGTCTTTTGAATCTCTGCTTTCTCCCTGTCTTCTTCTTCACGCACGCAAGGTTCCTCCTATGGCAAGCTGTGTGTTGGTGGATCACCGTTGTCAATGGCTACCATCCGTCCTCTCAGTGAAAATGGTCCAGGTGCACTGTCACCGCACGGCTAATCATCTGTCGGTTCCCACTCATGCTGGAATAGGATCCATTGATCCTTTTGCGTCTGTCACTACACCCAACACTCGCGAGTTTGAAGCTTGTCACAGTCATTCAATCCTTGAATCCTACTCGGAATACCACAGACAAGGTATAGACTTTCCGGATTCTCAAGAATGCTGCCAATGGATTCTAGCTTATACCACGAAGTCTCTGATTAAAGAATCCTAGAGATACTCATTCAATCTAATGTAGAACGGAGGTGGTTGTCAGGCACACATTCATAGGTTGAAAATGGTGATGAGTGTCACGGATCATCACATTCATCATATTGAAGTGCGAATGAATATCTTAGATAGAAACAAGCGTGTTTGAATGGAAAACAGAAATAGTTGCATTAATTCATCGAGACACAGCAGAGCTCCTCACCGCCAACAATGGAGTTTAGAGACTCATGCCGTCAAAGAGTAAAAAGTTCAAATCTGAAAATGTCATGAGATGCAAAATAAATCTCTAAAAGTTGTTTAAATACTAAACTAGTAACCTAGGTTTACAGAAAATGAGTAAACTATGATACATAGTGCAGAAATCCACTTTCGGGGCCCACTTGGTGTGTGCTGGGGCTGAGACTTGAGCTTTACATGTGCCTAGGCTATTTCTGGAGTTAAACGCCAGGTTGTAACCTGTTTCTGGCGTTTAACGCCAGAATAGGGCAAAGAACTGGCGTTAAACGCCAGTTTGCGTCATCTAAACTTGGGCAAAGTATGGACTATTATATATGGCTGGAAAGCCCAGGATGTCTACTTTCCAACGCAATTGAGAGCGTGCCATTTGGACTCCTGTAACTCCAGAAAATCTACTTTGAATGCAGGGAGGTCAGAATCCAACAGCATCTGCAGTCCTTCTTCAGCCTCTAAATCAGATTTTTGCTCAGGTCCTCAATTTCAGCCAGAAAATACCTGAAATCATAGAAAAACACACAAACTCATAGTAAAGTCCAGAAATGTGATTTTTATTTAAAAACTAATAAAAATATACTAAAAACTAACTAAATCATACTAAAAACTATATAAAAACAATGCCAAAAAGCGTATAAATTATCCGCTCATCAAGTGGTAGTCTTGTTTTTCTTGCTTATCTTTTCTATCTTTAATTCTTTATCTTATCTTGTTGTTTGATATTCAAAATTTTGTTATCTTATCTTTTTTTTCAAATTCAAATTTTAAAAGTTTAATATTTGATTAGTTTTTCTTTCTTTAAAATTTGAATTTCAAAATCTTTATTTGACTTTCTCTTTTTAAAATTTAAAATTCTTCAAAATAAAATCTTCTATCTTAAATTTTTAAAATCTTATCTTATCTTGTTTGACTTTTTCTTTCCAAATTTAAATTTTAAAATCTTTGATTGACTCTTTCTTTTTAAATTTCAATTTTTTTTTCAAATATCAAATCTTTTATTTTATTTTTAAATCTTAATTTTCTTATTTCAATTTTAAAAGTTTGGTGTCTTTCTAATTCTTCTCTCTCTTCTTTTCTGAAAATAGACTAACCCCTTTCTCTCTCATCTTTTTTGAAAACTTTCAATTTAATTCTCTCTTTATTTTCAAAAATCCTTTTCAAATTAAAAGACATCTTTCTTTTCCTTTCTTGTCTTCTAACTCACTCACTAAGAGTCCTTTATACTCTGACAAAGAGACTCCTTTCTTCTACTCTTCTTAGTTTCTTTCCTCTTATTTATAAGTAGAAATAGGGATAAATAACCCCTCTTTGACTTTGATCCTGAACCTGAAAGGACTCTAAGAAGGCGTCTGCAACAAGCTTAGGCTAGCAGAGCCGTAAGGAATCTCACAGCAGCTCTAGAACAAGAAGCTAAAGACACAACAATGGAAGCTAACCCAGATAATGGGGGAGACACAAGAAAGGTCATGGGATCTTACACTGCACCCAATTCTTATTTCTATGGGCACAATATCTCCATTACTGCCATTGGTGCAAACAACTTTGAGTTGAAACCTCAACTGGTCACTCAAGTACAACAGAATTGCCACTTTTATGGACTTCCACAGGAAGATCCCAATAGATTCATTTCTGACTTCTTGCAGATATGTGACACTGTCAAGACTAATGGAGTGGATCTAGAAGTCTACAAGCTCATGCTCTTTTCCTTTACTTTAAGAGACAGCGCAAGGCTATGGATGGATTCTCAGCCTAAGGAAAGCCTAGATACATGGTAAAAGGTGGTCAATGGATTTTTGACCAAGTTCTTTCCACCTCAAAAGCTGAGCAAGCTTAGGGTGGAAGTACAAACCTTCTGACAAAAAGAGGGAGAATCTCTCTATGAAGCTTGGGAAAGATACAATCAACTGATCATGAGATGTCCAAGATGGCATTGGACCACTCTACAGGTGGATCCCTTCACTTGAAGAAGATACCTGAAGAGGCACAGGAGCTTATAGACATGGTTGCTAACAACCAATACATGTACACTTCTGAGAGGAATCCCGTGAACAATGGGGCAGCTTAGAAGAGAGGTGTCTTGGAAGTAGACACTTTAGACACCATCTTGGCTCAAAATAAGCTAATGTTTTAGTAGATCAACATGATCTCTCAACACTTGAGTGGGACACAGAATTCAGCTGCTTACAGTCCAGAGACAGCTTATGAGGTGGACACTGGTGATAACACTTGGACCACCATAGAGGAGGTGAACTACATGGAAAACTCCTCCAGAAACTCCAACAACAATTTCTATTCGAATACTTTCATTCAGGGATGGAGGAACTACCCCAACTTTGGGTGGAGAGAGCAACAAAAGCCTTAGCAAGGCTTCAATAACAACCAGGGTGGAATGAACTAGAACCGGTTCAATAACAAACCATTTGAACCCTCTCAATAGCAGATGGAGACACCCAAGTAGAGTCTCTCTAACTTGGCCACTATAGTCTCCAATCTCTCCAAAACCACGCACAGTTTCATGACAGAAACTAGGTCCTCCATTCGGAACTTAGAGATACAGATTGATCAACTGAACAAGATGATCCCAGAAATCCCTTCCAATACTCTTCCTTGTAATACGGAAGTAAATTCGAGGGAAGAGTGCAAGGCCCTCACTATGGAGGTTGTGACCGAACCCAAGGAGGAGCCTGCTATTGAGGAGCTCAAGGAAATCAAAGCTCATACAGAGACTGGGAATGTCACCTTGCACGTCCCTTTGCAGAAGGAGAAGCCTGAGGAATACCCCTCTTCGAACGAGCAAGATGAGCCTAAGGAGGAGCAAATTGCTCAGTTCCTGGAAATCCTTAGGAAGTTGAAAGCTAAATCCTCTCATGCAGAGGAATTGGAGAAGGATCCCCCTTCCATGGCGTGTTTGAAAGCCTCAAAGGGAGATGAGACTATAGTGCTGACCAAGGAGTGCAGTGCCTTAGTCAAGAAGAAGCTCTCTCAGAAGTTGCCGGATCCTAGAAGCTTTCTGATTCCCTGCACTATATGGACCATTGCCTTTGATAAGGCACTATGTGACCTTGGCTCAAGCATCAATCTCATGCCTCTCTCTGTAATGAAGAGGCTGGGAATTCAAGAGGTGCAGCCTGCCAAGATCTCCTTCGAGATAACAAACAAGTCCCTGAAATGGGCGTATGGTATATGGTGGAGGATGTCCTTGTGAAGGTTGAAGACCTTTACATCCTTGCGGATTTTGTAATCCTAGACACTGAGGTAGACAGAGATGATTCCATCATCCTTGGAAGGCTTTTCCTAGCCACTATTAAGGCCATACTTGATGTGGAAAGAGGAGAGTTAGTTTTGAAGTTGTATGAGGACTGCATCTTGTTCAAGACTCCCAACCCTCAATTTCCCTCTAACAAAGGAGGTACTATTATGCAATACATAGTGTTTCAGCCTTCCCTCTCAATGTAGATTTTTACAGAGCCCCCAGACACCAACTCTAAGTTTGGTGTTGGGCAAACATCAGCAAACACTGGGGAGGAAGGTACTATGAAGAAGGTACCTAAAGGCTAGAGGGATAAGAAAATTCCCACTAAAGGCCTCTCACCTGGCATGAGAGTTATCTTCACTAAGAGTCCAGTCATTCCACATACGGTGAACCGGATCCTATCTCTAGAGCATGCGGAGCTCATTCATGAGAGCACAGGAAGAAAGTTCACTGTGAGGGGTGAAGATCTAAGCCCCTACCTACCACCGTAATGGAGCTATCTGTCAAGCTAATGATGGTAAAGAAGCGCTTGTTGGGAGGTAAACCAACCATTAGCATAGTCCTTTCAATTTCCTTTCATTTGTTTTAGTTTGATTTCATATTATACATTTTCCTTTGCTTTTTGACGTTTATGATCATGTGCAGCATTTAGAACAGTAACAGAGACATTCAAAACTTAAAACAGATCACCCTGGGAAGAGTCCCTTGCTGGCGTTGAACGCTAGAAAAGGAGGAAGCTAGGCGTTCAACGCCCAGTTAGGAGAGGAAGGCTGGCGTTGAACACCAGAGAAGGGATACTCTGGGCGTTCAACACCACTGGCATTGAATGCTAGACAAGGAGCAGTCTGGGCGTCCAATGCCCACCAAGGAACATGCACTGGCGTTGAACGCCAGTAAGGGAGCATTATGGGCATTCAACGCCCCCTATGGAGCAGCCAGAGCCACCATTTTGATCCCTTGTGGGCATTCAATGCCCAAACCTAGCGCTGAACGCCCAGGCATGGGCAGGCAGCTCGAGCTTTAAAGCCTTCTCAGCCAGTGGGTTCCACAGAATCTCCACCTACCCCACCCTTACTTCTCTCTCCTACTTTTCTAAACCTTGAAACCCACACCCTACTTTCCCTCTTCCCAATACACACTCTTCCCCAAAATCTATCATAAATCCCACCAACCTCTCCCACTTCAAAATTCAAATTCTTCCCCCTAACCAACCGAACCCTAACCCTCCCAGCCCTATAAATACCCCTTCATTCCCTCCATCAATCTTACACCTACACAATCCTCTTACCTTCCCCCACATTACCCTTCATACACTCCTTTTCTTCCCTATTTTCTCCACTTGACCGAAGCCTTCTTCCTCCCTCCCTTCTATCCTTTCTTTTTACTTCTCCTACTTCCCTCCCTTTTGTTTTTATTTGCTCAAGGACGAGCAAAATTCTTAAGTTTGGTATTGCAAAAGCTTTACTTTTTGACTTCTACTCTTCTTCTATGGCACTAAAGGCCGGCGAAGCCTCAAGGAAAAAGAAGGGAAAAGCTCCCGCTTCCACTTTCGAACCTTGGGAATCATGGAGATTCCTCACCAAGGTGTACCACGATCAGTTCTATGATGTGTTAAGGCATAAAAAAGTGATTCTCGAGGTCCCCTTCAAGCTCAAAAAAGGGGAGTATCCAGAGATCCAACAAGAAATCTAGAGAAGGGATTGGGAAATTCTGACCAATCTTGTTTTAGAGATCGGAATGCTAATGGTGCGAGAATTCTATGCTAATGCTAGGGTCACCAAAAAGCATGACACTAGTGTGAACCCAAACACAAAAAATTGGCACACCATGATCCGAAAGCAACTCTTGAATTTTAGCCCAGAAAGTGTGAGAGTGGCGCTACAATTACCACAGATGCTAGGAGATCCACACTTTTACATAAGAAGAGTCAACTCCGACCAAAGATTGGATCAAGTCCTTACAGACATTTGTGTGGAAGGAGCTCAGTGGAGGAGGGACGCACAAGGCCAGCCCTACCAACTAGCTAGGTAGTCTTGACCTCAAGCCTGTAGCTAGAGGATAGTTGAAGTTCATCCAACACTCCATCATCCCACAAGTAACCGATCTAAGGTTACCATAGACCAAGCAATAATGATTCATTGCATTATACTTGGGAATAAGGTGGAGGTACATGAGGTGATACCTCAAGAATTGTACAAGGTGGCTGACAAACCCTCCACCCAAGCGAGATTAGCGTTCCCACACCTCATATATTGCTTATGCAATTCAGCTGGAATTGGCATAGTGAGAGATACCCTCATAGAGATGGACAAGCCCATCACAAAGAAGAGAATGGAACATATGAGAGAGCCTGTACATGAACCACAACAAGAACCTGTGCAGCCGCCTCCACCAAAAATCCCTGAGATGCCTCAAGGTAGGGATGTATTTTCCTCTCCGAGACTATTGGGATCAACTGAATATCTCAATAGGGGAGCTTAGTTCAAGCGTGGATCAGCTGACAGTGGAGCACAAAGAGCACGCCACAATTCTCCATGAGATGAGAGAAGATCAGAGAATATTGATGGAGGAACAATTGAGACAAGGGTGAGACATAGAGGAGATCAAACACTCCATTGAATTCTCCAGAGGGAGCAGCAGCCGCTGATGAGCGGATATTTTATATGCTTTTGGCATCATTTTCATATAGTTTTCATTATGTTTTGTCTAAGTTTTATTATGTTTTCATAGGTTTTAGTGCAAAATTCAAATTTTTGGATTCTACTTTGAGTTTGTGTGTTTTATGGTGATTTCAGGTATGTTCTAGCTGAAATTGAGCAGCTTGAGCAAAAGTCTGATTCAGAAGCAGAGAAAGGACGGCAGATGTTGTCAGGATCTGACCTCCTTACACTCGAAGGAGCTTTTCTGGAGCTACAAAAGTCCAAATGGCACGCTCTCAATGGCTATAGAAAGTTAACATCCAAGGATTTCTAGAAATATATAATAGTCTATACTTTTCTTTGGAGATGAAGTCCCAAAACTAGCATTCAACACCAGCCACCAACCCTTTTCCTGGCGTCCAGCACCCACAGGGGAGCAGCTTGCGTCCAACACCCAAAAGGGAGCCCAGGGGTGGCGTTCAACGCCCCGAAGGGGTACTAGCTCGAGGGAAACACTCAAGTTCAGCCCAAACACTTACCAAGTGGGTCCTAGAAGTGGATTTTCACACTACAAGACAAGTTTATCTTTTTTTTGTAATTCCTAGTTAGCAGATTAATATATATATACAAGAGTTCACCCTTGTTAGAAAACTCTTGCCCACTTTCATGTTTACTATTGTATTTTCGAACAGCATGAGTCGCTAACCTCCTAAGGTTAAGGTTAGGAGCTTTACTAAGTTTCATGGATCAATAATATTGCTGTTTTCATGCAATATGTCTGATTCTATTCTCTTATGCAACATCATTCTTCATCTAATGAATTGAGGGTGACCCGTGACAATCACCCTTATTCTACATCGGTTCTGTGCGATTCCTGACCCAGATAGCACTGAACTAAAGCTAGAGATTGCATTACGGATTCCATAGAGCATCTGAGCAACTTTGGATATGTGACATATAATCCGGTTGACTATGGTGCGTGAGGATTCTTTGGCGTTAAGGCTAGAGTCATAGAAGTAGCACTTTCTGATCCGGAAGATCTGCCTTGTCTGTGGCACCTTGAGTAGGATCGTGAAGGGGAGTGGACTGCTTAGAGCTTCATCGTCTGCTACAGTGAGAAACCTATAGGTGGCTTGATGAAAGAACATGAGTCATCTCAATGTGGTGAATTGCTACAGTAGAGGAGGTTAACTTGATGAGAGGACATGAGTTAATCACTTATGGCTGTCATTGAAGGAATCAGAAGGTTATTAAAGAAAACAGTAAGAAAAGTTAATCTGGAAAGACAAAGCATCTCCGAAGCCTCAACCACTCTCATACCATTGAATTCCCATCTATCTAGTAACTTTTATTTATTTAATTTGTTTTATGCTTTTTCCGTGACAAGCTATAATCTCTATCTGCCTAACTAAGATTTGCAAGGTATCCACTGCTTTCTCAAATCAACAATCTCCGTGGGATCGATCCTCACTCACCTGAGGTATCACTTGGATGACCCGGTATACTTGCCGGTCTATCTGTGCGAATTCTGCAGAGCCAGTTTCGTGCACTAGCTGCCATCACTGAGGTTGTTGAGTCCCATTATCCTTCTATCAGTTCTATTCCTGTTTTCATTGTACTTTAATTTATTGTTTGTTTTCCCTTCTAAGTTCATCATCATGTTTAGCATTTTATTCTTTTCTAGTTTTATTTTCTTATTTTGCTTTGGTTATAAGATATCCTCTGTATCCCTCACCATACTTAAAAGAAAAATTTATTTGAAAAAGAAATAGTGAGATACATAAGTTTTAAGTATATCATGAATTATTCCAATTATTTTGATGTGGTGGCCTTGCATTTACTTTCTGAATGTATGAATTAATAGTGCATAATTGATATTGAAGTTGAGCATATTGGCTCCTAAAGAACAGTGAATTTAGAGAAGTATTATTGAGTCTCTGAAAAATCAAAATATATTGATTCTTGAAGTAAGAAAAAGCAGCAAAAAGAAAAAAAATAAAAAAGAAAAAGAAAAGCTCAAAAAGAAAATTTAAAAGAGCAAGAATCCAAGACTTTGAGCATCAATGGTTAGAAGGGTTAAAAATTAGCCTAAAATGCTCAATTGAGTTTCTATCCCTAACTAAATGCTTGTGGTGTGAAGGTGTCAAGTAAAGAGCTTGAGATTGAGCAGTTAAAGTCGTGATCCAGAGCAATAAAACAGTACGCTTAAGAACTCTGGGTACCACTGTCTGGGAATTTAAGCAAAGCTAAATTCGAATCCAAAGGGTTTCCCAGTTAAGTGCCTGTGGCGTTTATGTTTCCGGTGGTAATCCGGGAAAGCAAAATGCTTAGAGTCACGGCTAGGCTCAAAAAGGTGCAAAGCACCAAAATAAAAAGTTGTGTTCAAGAATCAAGAAAAGCTAAAAGAAGAGAATCAATAATATCATCCAGATTCTAGTTCCAAGGGATGCCAATATTTCTGAGCTTCAAAGAAAAGTGAGATGCCAAAACTATTCAGAAATAAAGAGCTAATAGCCCCATTCAGTATTTGGAGCTGAGCTTCATTGAAAACTCTAAGACTTGTTGTATCTTTCTCTTCTTTTTAGTCCTACTTATTTTTGGTTGCTTGAGGACAAGCAACAGTTTAAGTTTGGTGTTTTGATGAGCGGATATTTTATACCCCTTTTTGGCACTATTTTCTTAGTGTCTTTAGCATATTTTATTAAGTTTTATTATGTTTTAGTAGGTTTTGTTGTAAAATTCACATTTTGGATACTACTTTGAGCTTTTGTGTTTTTCTTATGTTTTTACGAGATTTTTGAGTGAATTTGGCAAGTTTTGGCAAACCCTGATTCAGAGGCAAAGAAAGGAGTATAGATGCTGTCAAATTCTGACCTCCATGCATTCAAACAAGCATTTCTTGAAATACAGTGGTTCAATTGATGCGCTCTCAACGGCATTGAAAAGCTAACTTTCAGGGCTTTCCAACAATATATAATGGTCTATATTTTTCTTTGGAAATGACTGCCCAAAATGGGCGTTGAACGCCCAACTTACCCCCTTTCTGGCGTTCAACGCCTCAGAAGGACCAAAGCCAGCGTTGAACGCCCAAGACTGGCGTTCAACGTCACCAAAGGAGCATCAAGGCAGTGTGGGCACCCCCTAGTGGGCGTTCAATGCCCACTCTTTCAACCTAAATGCTAGCTCAGCCCAAACACTCACCAAGTGGGCCCAGAAGTGAATTTTCGCACCTTTCTGCTTAGTTTATTTTATTTTTGTAACTTTTAATTATTAGATTAGTATATATAGGCGAAGATCACCCATGTTTAGGATCTTTAGCCTCTCCGAATTTATTTCTATTTTATCTTCTGTAAAATATGAGCGGCTAAACCTCCTAGGTTAAGGATAGGAGTTCTACTCATTCCTATGGATTAATATCATTACTTTTCTACTTCAATATATGTTTGATTTCATTCTATGATATATTGTCGCTCTTCATCTTTATGAATCTGGGGTGGAACGAAAGTATGACCCCTTGTTCTACATGAGTTCCTTACGAGTCCAGACCCGAATAGTATTGAGCTATAGCTTGAGAGTACATCACGGGTTCCAACAAGTTATTTGGGCTAATTGGGATATGTGACATGAAATCTCGTTAGTCATGGGTAATTGAGGTCCCTGTGGCGTTAAGGCTAGAATCTTAAAGAAAATACAAGTATTGCTTTTTCTAAAAATTTAACATCTTCGAAACCTTTAACATTCCTATTCTTAATTACTTCTCCAAAGTTTTTAAGCCTTCTCTTGCCCAAAACTAATCCAAAATCAATTTTTTCTTCAGTATTCTTTATTCCACTTCACGATCTAAATTTTTCTTGCCAAGGTTTGATGATCTAAATAGAGATTCTATTAGACGTTGCTTGCTTCAATTCATTAATCTTTATGGGAACGATATTCACTTACTGTGATATTATTTATAGCAATTCAATACACTTACCAATATTAGAGAGTATAATTTTGCCAGACAAAACTGTATCCAACCGTTCTTATTTTGAATGAATATTTCATTAATTAAAGTAGCTAGGTTGTAAGAAGATTGTCAATCTGTTTCCATTTTTTATAAGCTTTTGACAATATTTTGGATTTTCAATCTGCTTCTAATGCATACATTGCCGGCATAAGTCTTTCTTGAGATAATCTTTAACATCATTAGCACTAATACTGAAGAGAGCGAGTTAACATAGTATTAAAATAAGATCTCAAGACACTACAAGATTTATATTTAATTGAGGGAGTTTTTTAGTAGAGGTTTTTAAAAACCTCCAAAATCCCCTTTATTTATGATAATTTATAAATCCCCTAACAATTATTCATAATTAAAATTTATACTTCAGCTCAAAAAAACCCTCCTCTTAATTTTTGAGACCGAGTCAGGGAGAAGAGAAGAGAATGGCGATTGGCGAAGACAAAACCCTAAGTTCTCCACCTCCACCGCTGGTTCCGCCGCCGTTGCAATCGCCGGTTCTGCGGCCGTTTCTGCCACAATTGTAGGAAGCTTTTCAATCGAGCCATCTCCTCTATCAACATTATTGGTTTCAGATTTGTTTGCTTTGTAGCTACGGTTGTCGCTGCAGTTTCTGCCGCCGTTGTCGCCGCAGTTTCCGCCATCGTTGCCGCTGTAGTTGCCGCGGTTGAAAGCTTCTGAATCGTGCCACTGTTTCAGATCTATTTTCTCCTTCGAGCTGCGCTGGTATTCTTCTTCTTCTCCATATTTTACTGGTCTCTGTTTCTTAAATATATGCTATTAGAGTTAAAATCTTGTACCAATAGATTGTTCTGTTCTTCTTGAATGGTGAGTCCCACCTGGTCACGAATGTTGCCATGCAATTTATGTGTTAACACGTAATTGTTGAAGTCTATGAATTGCTCACTTCATTGGGTTTCACTGTTGAAGAAACTGATATCTTACGAGGCTACTGGGATGCTGCTGCTTCTGCTTCTGATTATGATTCAGCTCCTGCTTCCGCACCTCTTCCACCTGCAAAATGCCTTATATAGATAAATAAAATATATATAGTGGAGAAATATTTGAGAATTTATTGATCTTTGTATTTGCTACATTCTTATATGAACGTTTTGTCATGGATCTTGATTTGTAAATTAATAATATTGAAGAAATTGATAATACTGAAAAGTAATTTTCAGGTTTTGTTTGGAGACAATAAGAATTAAAACATGTCTTGCAATTTTTCTTTTATCATTTATTTGCAACATGAAGATAATGCTACTTTTGCAGCTCCAAACTTGAAGGTAGACTAGTATGTTACAGGCTCTCAGACAAAGTATGCCACTCAAATACAATTTCCATTTATACTTTGTTACTAAGAAGAAATTAATGACACACCTGGACTAATTCTATTGATTATGTCTATCAGATTGTGATATGGATTCTAATAGGCATTTGATTTGGTTATGTATGAAGGCAAATGACTAGTTACACACATGGTCCATAGAGGATGATGCTCTTGAGCGTACTATTAATGGAGAGTAAGTCTATGACCCCATATGAATTTATTTACTATTATCTTGCTTAGCACATTGGTCTCATAACTAAGAACCTGATTCCAGTTATGTTAAATAGATAAAGTAGAAGTCTGTGAAGAATGGAGGATAGGAACAGAGGAAGTTAGGTCCCTTTTTATCATTTAGGCAGTTATGGTAAATAGATAAAGTAGAAGTCTCTTATATTGAACTATCCTTGCTGCTCTTAACATTAAATAAAATTGCTAAATTGATGATAAATAAAATTTTAAATAAATACATGTTCAATTTTTATGATGCTGGTAGGAAAATGTAAAGAATTTTCTTATCTTGGATTTGCTGTTTTATGATACTTTTGCACATTTACTTTGGTTCAAGATTTTGCTTCTTCTATTCACTTGTACAAAAAATAAAAAGTACTCTTTCTGCTACATGATCCTTTATTTTTAGTTTTAATTTGGATCAGAATAGAATAGAGCTATTCCCTCTTTCTTACTTCTCGCCATATGCTCACAGTACATCTAGTGTAGTGAGTAGTATAGTAGTAGATAGGATAAACCATAGTTTTAGTTTGCTTGCTTTAAATGACATTCACTAGCAGAGAAGATTAGACTCTACTTTATCAGTGTCAACAAAAAGAGATAATAATAATAATAATAATAATAACCACTGCTCCTTATGCATGTCTTGTTTCCTAGCAAGTACGTGTATTAGTTATCGATCTACAACCTACCTATATATAATCAACTAGCTACCTTCTGTTTATGCTTAGTACAAGTACAATTACTTAGTTAATTAAAGCCCTTCTTCTTCTACCTTATTTCCTATCCTCTTATTCCTGTTTTAGTGTCTTCTTTTATTGTTTAATTTAATGGATCATATTATCCTTCAATTTCTTGACAGATAATAATTATAATTGAAGTGGGTACTGATTTTTCTCTCACCAGTTTCTTGCTATTGCTTTTGAACAAGCACTTGTTGAGGTAAGATAATAATTATATCCTATTTTGGTTTAAATATGTTAGAAGTCTATTATAGATTTGTAGTTTATCATGTTAGAAGTCTCATATATATATTTTTCAATTTCTGAAGTGTTTCAGGTTGTTTGTGCAGTTTGTGACACTAAGCAGCCGGTAAGTATTTTTCTTCCAACTTATTTCTTGGAGATGGACTAGACTGAATTTGATGCATGATTCCAGCTTAGGATTGTTAATATTCTTGCTTTCTCAATGATGCTGAATGCTTTTTTAATCAATCTGCAGATAGGGAAATAACAGTTTCATTGTGATGATTGCGGAATCTGTAGGTGCGGTTCACTTAGCTGTGTTTGAGTAGATCCATCTCTTATGTCACCTGAGTTTATGACATACAAGCTAACTTTTTATGATCTAATTTGGAAACAGGGTTGGTGGTCAAGAGAATTATTTCCACTGCGAGAAGTGTGGTATGCATTCATCATTCAACCAACATTGTGCATTTTTTTTCCCTTTTGTTTGTTTTTCCTATGCTTGTCCATACTTTGTTTTTCTTTCTTACTTTGAAAAATAAATTACTGTAAATACTTTAGTAAGGCTATATATGGTGATCAACATTTTATAATCTGCAGGGTCATGCTATTCAGTTACACTGCGTGACAATCATTTGTGTGTGGAGAACTCCATGGACATGTGCATTACTGGTTCTGTTATTGCAATTATGTAGTTAGATGATATTGAAACATTGAAGTTGTTCTATTTTATTTTTTAATGAAAAATAGTAATAGTTATGTAGAACAATATTATATGTAATTATATTTGGAACTATTGACATTAAAAACTTTTATATATAGTTACATTGTCTTAAATTGAGGAATTATTATTTTTTTAGTGTCATTGAGAAATTATTGTGCTATAAAAGATTTAGTTTTTAAATTTTAATATTAAAAATAAATTTTTTATTTGAGTAGTGTGTAAATGAGATGGAATTAATAAATGTTTTAAAATTAAAAATAAATAAATAATTAAAAGGTCTGTGAAAGTTTAAAAATCCCACAAAATAGTTAATTTTTGTTAAACTAGAAAATCAATTTGTGGGGGTTTTAAACTGCCACAAAAGTGTTTTATAACCCCCACAAAAGTTCACTATAAAACTCCCACCAAACACACACAAAAACTCCACTGAATAGATAGTGGAGGTTTATAAAAATCCCCACAAAAGACCTCGTGGCACCTCAAATTTTAGGGGTTTTAAAAATCTCCAAAAATCATTCAATGGGGGTTATAAACCTCCACAAATAGAAAAAAAAACCTCCACAAATAAACAAGTTTCTTGTAGTGAGAGTTAATCTCAAGAACAAGCAGAATTGAATCTGCTGTAATTAATCACAGAGATAGAAATTTGATATGAAAGTAAACTTTTGTATTATTGATAGATTGCTTAACTAACGGTTCAAGTACACAAGTTTGAGTTTATATATATAGAAGAGTAGCTTACTGAATGTAGAAACAATCCTAATAGAATTTAACTAGCTAATCCTAACAGAAAGGCAGCTAACAGAATTGGAATATACATTCTTGGATTTCTTCCGGTATAAGTTAAATCCCTTTTACTAGTCTTATGCTCAACATATACCACCGTGTATCGAAGCATGTGAAGTTATTAATTATCCACCAACTGTTTTTAACTGTGCATGCACTAACGATCAAATTATTTATTAAATTATTAACTAGATGATCATAATTATTAAATATATTAGTTTGAGCTTCAGGTTTGTGATGACTAGCTACTCGATAAGGTTAAGGTAGAAAAACTATAATCAAGAAGGAAAATGGGAGGCGTTTGTGTTGTTGCATGTGATGTGATAATGGAATAATTAGTTGTTAAGCTAAGAGAGGTTGGGACCTACGTATGAGTGTGAAGGCCCAAGTGATGATGTCTCCCACGTGCTCAACATTGCCCCTATATTGTTGCCTACACAATTTCATTAATTACTATTAATTAATTTTCCATTTTATTTTATCCTCTCTCTCTCTCTATATCTAATAATAACTATTTTTTTATAATTTCAGTCTTAAAAATATTAATTAATTAGTTCTTTTCACAAGTAATCATATTAAATAAACACATTGAAAAAAGTGAATACGCTTAGAAAAGAAGTGCCGATAATAGTACTTTTAAATAATTATTTTAACATCTATTTTAAGGGTTTTGTTAATTTTTTTATATATATTTTTAATAAATTTAACTAATATATTTTTTAAGAATATATGATAAATTCATTATTAATAAAAAATTTTTAATTTGTAATCTTAACATATATCTTTAGAGTAGTGGCGAAGCCATATAGATGGCCTCCCTAATTTTAATTTTTTACATATAAATTATATATAAATTTTAACTTAGTTTTCTTTAAAATTTTATTTTAGTCTTCTTTTATTGTGTAAATATTTTTGACCATTTTTTAATGTTTCATCTAACTCCGCCCTGTTTTAGAGTATAAAATAGATAAACTCATTTTTAATATACGTGATATATCATAAATTTAAAAAACTTCTATCATTAAACATAAATTTATAGATACAAGATAGATAAATTTTTATTTAATTATTTAAAATTCATTTTTTATCTTTTAATTCATGTTCATAATTATAAGTTAATATTTTTTAGTTTAAAAGGATTGTCCGTTAATCGTTATAAATACTTTCTAAGTGAATATTTCTAAAATTATTTTTATAATTTATGTCGATAATTATAAACGAATAATTGTAATTAGAAATTAGTTCAAATATACTATATTAAGAATACTAAAAGTAATAATTTTTTATGCATCATAATGCTTTACAAGTATAGTGAAAACGTGAAAAGTTTAAATTTTATTTTAATTCCTTAATGTGTGTTATTAGAGCACATATATTAACAAATATTTGTAATTACCACTTTTACCATTGAATAGTATTATTACTTTATGAAATGCTACTGCGGCATATTATTACATAATTCATTATTCATAATTAATATAAGGGTTAAGTATGATTTTGGTCCCAATATAAAAGTCGAAAATTGATTTTGTTCCCAACTTTTTTTTTGCTACAAAATGATCCCCAAGATTTCAATTTGTTTTAAAATCGTCCTTTTTACTAATTTTATTTTTTTTATTACCAAATTACTCTTCGTTAAAATAATTATAAAATAAAATAAATATAAAATAAATAAAAAAGAAAGAAAGGAAGGAATACAGAGAGAATGGGGGAGAGAAAGAAGGGGGCGCGAGAAACGGGGAGGGGGGAGGGGGGAGAGAAGGGAAGAAGGGGAAGGGAAGCCGTCGTCCCGCCGCCGCTGTCTCTCTCCTATTCAGATCAACCGCGACCCTCTCCCCGTCCTTCTCTTCTTCCCTATCTCGGATCTCCTCAAACCAAAGCTCACCGCCGGTGAGTCTCTCCTACTTCACCATGGCGCAGCAACGTGGAGTCTCCCTGCTTCACCACCACGCAACAACGTGGAGCTTCCTCTGCTTCACCACCGCCAGCGAGCCTCCCTGCTTTTCCTCCCTCAGTCCCTGTCGCATAACGAATCAGAGCCACCGCTGTCTGTTATCCTCCCTCCAGCTCCTTGATTTGATTCTGGGTTAGTTTAGTTGGATTTTAATTTTCTGTTAGTTTATTTTAGGTTATTGCATTGCTAAAAGTTGCTGTTGAATTGTTGTTGTTGTTGAATTAGCTTAGATTTGATAGAATTAGCTTAGATTATTGAATTTCTGTTAATGGTTAATTGTATACAAGATTCATGGTTGTTGTTCTTCTGCATCAGGTTGTTGTTGTTTCATTATTTTTTTGCTTCTGCTGTTCTTCCGCTTCTGGTTGAGCTTGTTGTTATCCATTGCTGCATGCTTTTGTTTCTGCGTTTGTGCATCTGCTTCTGGTTAATGTTGAGGAAGAAGATGGGTGTTGAGGAAGAAGAGGGGAGGGAGGAGTATTTTCGTTTGACGGACGATTTTAAAACAAACTGAAATCTTGGGGACCATTTTATAGCAAAAAAAACTTGGGAACAAAATCGATTTTTGACCTTTACGTTGAGGACGAAAATCATACTTAACCCTTAATATAAGGAAGCTTCGCCTTCCTTATCACAGTAGTAACTAGCTACAACTTAGTGCTGCTAATAATAATGGAGGCTACATCAAAATTATGAAATTCCTCGTGATAAGAGAGATCCAACTGCACTTCTTTAATGGAGGAAATGTTACATTTAAGAAAGCACATTAATAATGAATATTCAAAGGAGAACAATCATTAAGAAGGCATGGGTGAAGGTCCCGTAGGGAAACTCAGATCCAATAATTAGAAAAATAGAAATACGAAAATATTTAGTAACCAAAGAAAATTAGCCTAAAATAGTCATAGCTTACCTTATTTAGTATTTATTAATTGTTGTGACAATTAATGAATAATAAATAAAACAAGTTCTGATTTTTTTTTTTTTTGTCTCCCTTGATGAATAATTTATACAAAATCCATTTACGTACGCAGTTATAATAAGGATATGAGAAAGTAGGAGAGAACAACATTTTTTCTTAATAATCTAAACAATATATTAAAAAAAATTAATTTTAATTTTAAAATTTAAATTTTGAATTAATTATATTTATTTATATTTAGTGGACCTCGGATATAGTTCATTGTTCATAATTTTCGTGGTCTATAGTTGTATATCTTGATTTTATTAAAAAATAATGTTGAGCAATATAATGCTTCGAGCAATATATAAATCAGAAATTAAAATCTAATTCTTCCTTATTTTTATCTTTATTAATTATACTTATAGAAATAATATTACAACTATACTCAATATACATAAAAAATTAACTATTAAATTTATCGTTTATATAAAACACATATTAAAATATAAATTACTTTTTAAAAATAAATTTAATATTATATATTTATAAATAAATATATAGTGGCTGTTTTTTTTATATACGTAGCATTTTTTATAATTTTATTGTGTTTCGAGAATATAATAACTTTTTAGTTGCCAATTCTTTTTTTAACACAGTTTAATGTAGATAACATCGAATTCTTCTTTTGGAAGTAGTCTTCTGGAACTAGGAATAATATCTCCACTGAGCTTTTTAGCTTCCACAATAATATTTGTTATAGCTAGCACAGTTCATATTCAACTTAAATGTGCATAGCTAGCCATGTGAATGCATGCCATATATATATAGTATATATTTTTTATATATAAAATATATATATAAAATATATACTATATTGATAGCACAGCACAGCTTGCCTAAGTGTTACATACTGATACTGGTATCCAAGGCAAATTTATTTTCCGTGTTTGCGTAGTGGATAAGGGATTATACCAATATTATTTCCTCTGTGTGGATCGGAGGAATCTAAATCAAAGTTTGAGTCTCAAGTGTCTTACTAAGTTAAGGAGTTGAGTACACACATATATGTGTGTGTGAATTTGATAAAGGTAGTATGTATTTTAGGCTAGGTTTAAGTTTTAGAAAGGAAAAAAATATATAATATATATGATAAGAGAGATGTCGCACCTCAAATTCAGCTATTCCAAAACAAAATTATTTATTGTGACAGCAAGTTATCCAACATTACAATTGACTCAATCAGTTATTTCAATTCTGTTATGATTCACTTTTTAATCGGATAAGGAATTTATAATACACATTTGTGAATCATGAAAAAAATTTAATTACGCTATTAGTATATTAAAATTAGTCATAAAAATTAAATATTAGTATAAAATATATATTAAAATATAAAATACATATTAAAAATAAATTAAATAATATATATATATATATATATATATATATATCACAAGTACCACCTCGTCCCGGACCATCGCAAGAAAAACTATAACCAAAATCTTTTTTATCTGGCATTAACTTGGGACCACATGCATCCAAAGCACTTTTTACTAAGATCAATGTAGTTGTATGTAAACCTAGAGCAATAGCATGATGAATTAAGAAATCTCCGGATCCTATTGTTAAGAATAGAGAATTACTACTCTCATTTATAGCATTTAACCAACCGGACAACCATATGCTTCGCCCCGCATTGAACGCCGGACTATTCGTTGAAGATAACAGTACATCGAAGCCGTATGAAGTTTTACCATGCGCAGATTGTATTCATTGGGTAAATATGGGTTCGATCAAGATTTGTTTTTCCGGAGTGCCAAAAGCAAGCATGACATCATTATGGACATAAAGTCCCAAATTATGGAACCCCAGAAATAGGCTGGCCCAACTTAAATGCGATATTATAGCTTCTTTGTGGTCTAACATTCTTGCCAATACATTATCCTCGTTTTGTTCTGGATTGTAATCTCTAATAAAAAATATAGCCCCATGAGCAAAAGCTCCTGTCATAATGAATCCTGCGATGTATTGATGATGAGTATATAACGCCGCTTGAGTAGTAAAATCTTGCGCTATAAACGCATAAGCAGGTAAAGAGTACATGTGTTGAACTACCAAGGAAGTAATAACTCCTAAAGAGGCTAGAGCAAGACCTAATTGAAAATGAAGTGAATTATTGATTGTGTCATAAAGACCCTTATGTCCATGCCCCAATCTACCCCTTGGAGGAATGTATGCTTCTAAGATCTCTTTTATACTGTGGCCAATCCCGAAGTTGGTTCTATACATGTGACCAGCTATCAGGAAAAGAATCGCAATAGCTAAATGATGGTGCGCAATATCAGTCAGCCATAAGCTTTGCGTTTGTGGATGGAATCCCCCAAGAAGTGTTAGAATGGCAGTTCTATGCTTATCGTATATATTTCTCTCAATTCTTTTAATTTTTATGTCTAGGAAACTGGCTTATTTAGTACTTTCTATTTTTTATTACTTTTCTATTTGAATCTTATTTCAAGATTTTTTTCTTTTAGTGTCGTTTTTGTTCTATTTTCCTTTCTTTCAGTTAAAAAGAACTCCAAAGTCTACTTTTTTGTAGATCACGGTAAGAGAAAGAAAAATTTCTAATATTTTTTCTATTTACTTTTTCGATATTTTTATCTATCTATCTATCTATCCGAGTAATTAATATTAATTGAATTAAAATATTTTAATTAATATTAAATAAAATAATAGAAATAATAAGAGAAGAGACTGTAAGAAACAATTTGAGAAGGTGCAATTGTCCGAGATGAATTTCTAATTTACAGGTCCGCGAATTTATGAACATATTAAGCCTAAGCCGGTAAAAGAACTAAATTTTAGTCGATAAATTCTGTACTGTAATTCTATTCTGTATAATCAAAAATTTAAGAAAAAGGACCGAACCTTTGATTCTTTCGAGTCTTTTTCTACCGTATTTAGAGAATTCCTTGTACTGCAGTACTAGTCAGACATAGTATATATAGTGAAGAAGACTATTTTACTTTGTGTTTTTTCAACCCAATAAATTAGAGCAATATGATTATGTCACTGTTTTCAGATTTCAATATCCTACAATAGAAAACAGTTATTAGTTTTTTATTGTTGTAATATAAGAAAAATAGTTGGAGAATATTAAGCACAGTAGAAATCAAAATAGGGAAAACGAGATTCTAGGATTCTAGGAGAGATTTTATTTTTTATCTTTTCCTAGAGTCCGATTGTTTTTTTATTGTAGCAAAATATCGAAATAGAAAAAATTTTCTATTCTATTTATATAGAATAATACTTGTTGATTCCCTTCTTTGAGCGGAACCTTTATGAGATAAGATAAAATATCATCTTAATGAATACAGTATACCACATTATGTAGTGGACAAACAAAAGAAGGGGGTTGACCCAACAATAAGATTTCGAATAGAAAAAGAGAATAAAGATAGAATAGAATTAAGAATATATTACAATAGAATTAAACAGAATTCATATTATTTCCATTGCGATATTCCGAAAAAGTAAATCAAATGATTCCCCTTTTATTCTTTTTTTACTTTTCTTTCAACTTAAATTGAAAGAAATTTTCCTCTGGAAAAGACTTTTTTTAATCAAAAAATAAAGTTCATTTTTAATTAGGTCTTGCTCTAGCCTCTTTAGGAGTTATTACTTCCTTGGTAGCTCAACACATGTACTCTTTACCTGCTTATGCGTTTATAGCGCAAGATTTTACTACTCAAGCGGCATTATATACTCATCATCAATACATCGCAGGATTCATTATGACAGGAGCTTTTGCTCATGGAGCTATATTTTTTATTAGAGATTACAATTCAGAACAAAACGAGGATAATGTATTGGCAAGAATGTTAGACCACAAAGAAGCTATAATATCGCATTTAAGTTGGGCCAGCCTGTTTTTGGGGTTCCATACTTTGGGACTTTATGTCCATAATGATGTCATGCTTGCTTTTGGCACTCCGGAAAAACAAATCTTGATCGAACCCATATTTGCCCAATGGATACAATCTGCG